>NW_026695449.1:625-44339 GCF_029851405.1 Lichtheimia ornata | reverse complement strand
GCTCTGCCAGGGTCCACCTACTTGACAATGAACAAAGACCACTCTTCTTATAGCATCACGCTTACAAACATAAAGGTGCCTGTATCTCCAAACTTTATAATGAAACGTGGGGTTTTTATTAGAGCAATGGGCTCGGCTTGGCCAACAGCACCTTGTGTGAAAGTTTCACGTTCAATGTCGCAACTAGCCCAAAAAAGATTTTTTTGGTCGTCGTCGTCGAAGAGGTTGACCCCCAGATCCAGTTTGGCTGGTAGCGACATTGCGAAATCTGGGATCGGCAAGCTTGATCGTGAAACTGGCACCCAAGGTGCAGTTGGCCAAGCCGAGCACATTGCTCTAATAAAAACCCCATGTTTCATTGTAAAGTTTGGAGATACAGGCGTCTTTATGTTGTGCGCGTGATGCTATATGACAAGTGGTCTTTGTTCATTGTGAAGTAGCTCGACTCTGGCAGAGCAAAAGATGCAGAGGGTCGTGTTTGTGTAACACAGCTATTTTGCATGACTGGAAGGATTGATGGATTATACTTTATGGTCTATCCACAATAGTCCATATAGTGCACGCTAACAGCCATTTCCTCACAATCGGCGTTATTGCAAAATCCACTGCATGTGAACGATTCTCCTGCTCCAGCCGAGCATTTCCATCATTCAAGTTTCTTGATCCGAGCCGATTTGACTGAGTTACGCTGGTACAGCAAACATGAAAATTAATGAATCGCAGGGTCTGCGAATGTCTCCGTCTTTCAAACTTTTGGAAGCTCCCATTCCAAATTTTCAAATGAAACGTGAGGTCTTTATTATGAAAAAGTTGATAAGCATGCTCGAGAGCACCATGCTGACCAATTTTCAAGTTGGAGGTGGGCAACTTCGGGGCGGTGGGCCGTCCGCTCTTTTGTACCCGTCATCCACCATTTGGACCACCCCGCATTTTAAACCTTCACAATGAAGTCTGCGACTTTAAAATGAATGAAGTTGATCAGCATGACCCAGCGAACCTTCTGACAAAGTTTCATGTTCGAGATGGGGAATCCCAAGGTAATACATGCTATTTCCATAGATCATGAATCCGGTGCTGCCATGCTTTCCGATCTCCATAGTAAATCCCACATTGTACCCTCCCATTCAATATTTTTAAATGAACATGAGGTCTTTTTTAATACAACGTTGATCAGCACATCTAAGAGCACCATGTGTGAAAGTTTCAGGTTCGAAAGGGCCAATCTCAATATCAAGGTTTGGATGTACAGTGTTCATGCATTTATACAAGAGGTGTCCGATCGATTTACTTTCCACTTCTTCCACTCCAGCTTCTTCCCTCTTCCTCCCATTCTCAACTGTTGGCCCCATTCAAGTGTACAACTACCACCTGCGAATGATTGTCCTGCTTCAACCCATCATGTCAATCCTACAACTCGCTTGATCCGAATGTCTTTGACTGAATGGCAAGTCCATGGCGTGTGCAGCCCACTACAACACCCGCGTTTCTTGACACTTCACCTTCTCTTGTACAATCATGGACGACAATCAAACGTAACAGCATTCATTCCAGCAGTTGCTATTGGCGAGGTCTTTACTCCATTGTCTCAAACAGCGTTCACAACCTTGTCACTCTACTACAACACACGCTCTTGCACGCTCCTCTGCCACAACCAAACGTAACAGCAGCTGCTATTAGCAAGGCCTTCGCTCCATGATCTCAGCTACTTGCAGCATCCTGCCATGCAGCCTTTTATACGTGAACGGCATATGGGCATTGTATAGAAGCATCTTTATTACGTGCAGCAACTTGCCTTAACACACACGAATTCCAGTGGGTGATGCCATATCAGCTATCAAGTACACCGCAATACAAGCCATCATCACCTGGTTGAGCTGCTATAGGAAATGATCAAGAAAGAGATGGACCAACACCAGGATGGAAAAAGACGCATATCAGTAGCATTATTGGACTTGCCATGGTTATGGATGGATGGATGCAACCAAGTGCATGATTGGGAAAGATGGAATTTGTCGTGTTGTCACCAGGAACGATGGATCATGGCGAGTGGATACGGCTGAGGATGATGATGGAATTGGATGGATATGACGAAAGGGCTTATGGTGTTGTACAGCTGGATGGATGATATTGGTGTGCTCGAATCAATGCATGCAGCAGCTATAGATGAAGGATGATTACGACGGCAACAACGAAGAATACAATGACACCATTATTCCTGTTCCCTCTAAGTGATTCACCCGTTTTTTATTCAATCCTGCTTCGTTATCGTATTATTTACTTGATGTGAACATCCACACTACAATGTACAGTACTACTATTCTTCGAATGATTCATTGAATGAAAATTGGATTCAACGTAATATCTAGAAGGGGATCGTATTATCAGCACGTGTGTGCAGATGTGGATTGCTTGATTGGTTTATGGATTGAAAGTGGGGAAAGGTCAGGAAGCGAGTTGAGTCATTTACATCATCGTGTCGAATGCTGTTGTCCCTTTCGTCGCATGGCATTGGTTGAACCTCCTCTTATTCATATGCTATATAAACGATAATAGGTAGCAATGCGATTAAACCACGCTGTGTATCCACGGGCAATTGCTGATCTGATCAAGGTTTACGTTACACGCACGCTGTTTAAACCTGGATTGACCTAAGAATACATATCACCCTCCATAGTTGACCACCCGCTACATAATGTAATAACAGCAAATGCGATTTATAGATGGTCTATATGAGAAAAACAATACAATGCAATCATCTTCTATCTATTGTGTTGGAGCAGAGGGCGGTGGGACCTTGAATCCTGAGGTACGAATCCAATCCTTGAAAGAGTTGAGCTTGAGATCATGGTCATAAAGGGCTTGGGTAGGTTCCAGAGGAGCACCAACAAAGTAGCCAAGGTCATTGAACATGCAAACGACGTCATGGAACATGGTAGGAGGCAACATGTTGGCGTTGGGGATCTCCATGATCTTTTCAAAAGGGACATAGTTGACAGTGATTTCCTCTCCCGTAACGGATGTATAAGCTTCGACCATTTGTGGGACAGTGATGTACTCTGATGCAGCCATGATCTTTTTGTGATGGAATTTTACGGGATCAAGGAACGCTGGTGCCACAAACTTGCCAAAATCCGCATCCATATCAATGATAGGGATCTTTACATCATCGCGGAATGGCGAGTGGATGACAATGGATCCATCTTGGTTACGAAGGGGACCTGCAAGTTGTGGAAAGCCGATCCAGTTGGAAGCATAGTACCCAGCATAGACAAAAGCAGCATCAAACCCAATGGATCGGATGTATTGCTCAACCTTGTTCTTGTATGAGAAATGAGGTACGAGAAGCTTGCCATTGCTCTTGCCCTGAATGTCCTCAAGCGATGACCATACAATGTATTGAATACCAGCCTCCTTGGCAGCATCCACAAGCAACTTTCCTTGGACCAAATCCGTATCATTGGCCCCCTTTGCTGCAGGATCCCAAAAGTTGGTAACAAGGAATGCACCCCATGCACCCGTAAAGGCCTTCTTCATGGATTCACCATCATTCGCATTGCCTTGAACAACTTCCACGCCCTTTTCGATAAGCGCTTTGGAGGCATCACTTTCAGGATTGCGGGATACGGCTCTCAATTTGAATTTGCCAGTTGCTTGTAATGCACGGATAACACTGCCGCCTTGGACACCGGTGGCACCAGTGATAACGATAATAGGTTCGGAAGTCATTGTCGTAATAATAGTGTAGATTGGATATCAGGACATTAGTCCAACATTGGATCCCCTTTTTATAAACCTTTCGGGCAATTAGGTGCCGGGTACGGGCAAACGTTGAATGGCGTGCGAGTGGGCTTTGCTGTACAACTAGAGAGAGGAGAGGGCGAGAATACATAATAATATGGATGGGGCGCAGTACACATAATACACACACCGACCGATCAATAAGCAAGCTGACAAATGAATCGTTGAACTTCGATGGATTACGATAAGGGAAGATGTGAATATGGGAATGGCTGCTCTCAAATGTCAAAAAGTGCAATACTATGAGTGACCCAATATTGGGACAAGGAGCTGCATAATTGTGTGAGTGGGATTTTTCTGCAGCGACGGCTTCCATTCTTGGATCTACAAACGCACCGATCAACACTTCTTTTCTCCCAGCAACCTCTTCTGCCATTCTATGCTATCATTCAATGTCGACATTGGACAATGACTCTCTTGCAATGACTCTCTCTCGGTACGCGATGTCGTGTGTTGGAAGGATGCCTTTATTAAATGAGAACTCTTTCATCTGTAGTGTTGCCGATGGGCTTTGAATCAGCATGTCGTATTGAAGAGGTACAGTAACATACACCTATAGCTATGTATTATCGTGTTGATGATTAACAATGGACGTTGTGTCTATCCATAGTATGGTGATAGTGGTCTTATCAATGTCAATCGTCATACCCACGTGTTCCCAATACTCGGATGGTGTCAGGCCAGGTTTATTAGTGGACAAGTTTCAGTCAAGGTACAAATTGGGATGGGATGGGGTGAAATTGGGGGATCGACACAAACAAGTGTACACACACATGCTGATATGTGACATTGATTAAGGCACCCCAAGGAACGGATCAACTCCTCCGACGTTTATACACATGATTGGGTTATCGTAATGTTGAAAAGGTATCACCAATGTCGAACTGTTTGGGAAAAGCGTGCATTATGTCTGTGCAACAAGCTTATTTGTTTACTTTACAAGGGAATCATGTCCGCTCAGGGTCGACTTTTTCAAAGGAAGGATGGGGGAGGAAGAATGAGCTTATTTCTCTCTCGCTCTCTCTCTCTTGGCATTGGTACAGCCGCAAAAGGGTGATGTGGCAGCGGGAGTTGCGTGGTATTGGTAACAGCAAACGGAATCAATTACCAAAAGAAGCAAGTGCGGATACAATATACAAGGACGAATCTGATTGAGCCAATGCTTAATTACGCGTGGTAAGTGCTATTGTAATAGTAGTAGCGTGCTATCCAGGATATTGGAGACTAAAGGATGAATTTGTTTTCAACCAGGGATGCAAGACATCATGTCTTAATATACTGCACGCATGCACATACATATCATCCTTGGACATACACGAGCCAATGCAGGAGCACATCATTATGGAGGAGAACAGGAATGGGACACCACCACAACTTTGAAGGAGGAGACAATTGAAGCAAGGTGGCAATAACCATGATGACGCTTGGAACATTCGTGCACATTTACCACATCGTGAATTGATTCGGCGCCAGTTTGCAAAGTGATACAAATGGGTGGACACACACAACTCAACCATACCCAGAAATCCTTCCTTCTTTCTCTCTTTCTCCATCCTTTCATTCCTTTGGTGTGTGAAAAAAGACTTTTACGTTTTTCGCAAGTCAATTAATATCGCCACACCCAACCTATCCCTCTTGTAGACACGTCCTCTTGTCTTTATATTCCCATCCTCTCTTTTTATATATCTCCTTTCCTTTTCTTCTCCCTTTGTTCTCATCACTACTACTTGTTCGTCGCCGCCGTCCCATGCTTCTTCATCCATCATCATCATCATGACCGTGAATACCATGCTTTCTTCATCTCCTATATCCATCAAATCACCTTCAAATACTACAGCCACCAACAACTCCAACACCAACAACACCTCAGCAACATCCAATCAGCATGTCAATAATACAACACTTCAAGTTGGTAAGCATTGTTTATATAATGGTTGTCGGCATGATGTTAACGTTCCGCCCTGTTCACTTTGACATTTTCTACATAGCTCTCCGAATTCGACCGATTTCACACCACAATGATACCAACATCAACATTGATGGACGACTTGTTACTATCCAAGGATCGAGTTTTGTGTTTGACCAAGTCTTTGGATCTGACAGTACGCAGGATCAAATGTTTCGCAGCGTGGTGTCGGGTCTTGTTGATCGTTTCATTGATGGCAAGTGTGCATGCCCTGATTCCAATTTTAGCCACATGATCTCTGACGCCACTCCTACTTGTTCTTTTATAGGCTACAATTCAATCCTCGTGACTCAGGTAAAATGAAAGATCATACTTTCAATCAAGGATGGTGATTAATATACTACTGTTATAGGGTGAACAGGGCTCGGGAAAAACATACACCTTGGGATATGGTTTGAACGTCAATGACGGTGCCGAATTGGAAGGTAAATGCAAAAATATATGCAAAAAGAGTAAAGATACGCTAACCGAAAATGAAACATCAGGTGTGATTCCACGAGCAACCACAGCACTTTTCGAGCGATTATACCGCCATCAAAATGCATCAGCAGGTCATCATCATCATCGCCCAGCTACATCTTTTACGTCTAGTTTCCGATTGAGTAGTAGCACCAACACCAACAACAACAACAATAGTCGCCTCTTACGTCCCGCATCCATGACTAGCCTTATTCCTCGTCGTGGTTCAACACCTAATTTATCCAGCAAAGCACCTCGTTACACCATCCGTGTATCTCACGTTGCCTTGGAGAATGATCAATTGCTGGATCTGCTTAGCCACCAAGAAGGGCAATCTGTTACTGTGCATGATCGATACAAGGATGAAATGGGTATTAGCCAAGTACTTGTTAGGAACACGGGGGATGTCCTAAGGTAAATCTATCTATTGTTCTTGAAAGGAGAGGAAACATTGACACACATGGATGCAGGTATCTTGAATCATCAAGTCAACAGCACAAAGCACAGCCCACCGTGTTTACAATCACGCTACGACAAGAAAAGTGGGTACGCGTGAAAAAACCCATTCGTGTAACACCCAGCAAATCTACCCCTGTGGAGCATTCTGTTTCAATGCACGCCAAACGACGTCCCATTAGTAGCACTCTCAATGTCAAGGCGATGGTGGGACAAATGGAACGTCACCAACACTTTGCCAAGACAGAGGAGGAGCAACCTGGTGAATGGGTCGTTACACAACAAAAGATGCATTTTGTGGAGCATGAACAAGATATCAACACGATGCATCCAATCCTTGTTCAATTCCTACTACAACAGCAGCAGCAACAACAACAACCTCAGCTGAAACAACGTGTTGCCATGATTTCATGTATCGATCCATCTTCGGATCATGCATTGGAAGCCATTGAATCAGCATGTCGTGCTCGATATACACCCAACCCATTACAACCACCATCATCCAAAGATGACGATGAAAGGATTGCTCGCCTCAAATCTCAACTTGACATGATGGATATGGATGTGGATAGCAGCAATGACGATCAACAACAAGACCCCCAAGAGGAATTGTTTCGGTTGAGTAATCAACTTGCTGTAGCACAGGAACGGCAACGCATCATGAAAGCTGCAGCTGCAGTTGAGCGACAACAACCACCTTTACCTACACCCAGCTCATCTCTCGAACACCCAAAGGAAGAAGAGAGCACAACATTGCTTGCTCATAAGATCACCAAAGCACTGGAGCAGGGTAAACCTATGGAGCGTGCCATTGCTACAAAGTTAGTCGAGAGTATCAAGCAACATAGTGGTATCCATGACGACGAGGAGCAGCGGATGCAGGAACTCGAGTCACTTGCAGAACAACGCCATGTCCAATTGCAAGCTTTGCAGAAAAAGATGGCTGCTCAATCAGCCAGCTTGGATGAAGCACGTGAACAAAATCGAGAGTTACGTCGACATATGTGGGATCAGGAAAAAGGAACCCAAGTGACTTTGCGACATCGATTGGAAGAGCTTGAACGTGTAAAACGGCAATTGGATGCATTGCAGTCAGTGGCAACGACGCAAGATACAATGCTTGGATGTCTCGGTGGCAAATTGGATGGCATGGATCAAGCCATTAATATTGTCAAGCAGCAAGTAGCCGACCGTGACAACACTATTACATGTTTGGAAAGCGAGAATAAGACCAAACAAAAGCTACTCGATGATGCAAGGATTACCATTGATCGATTGCAACGGCATATGCGTCGTGAGCGGGTGGAAATTGCACGTATGATTGAGGCAGTGGATAGTGAAGTCCGTCTCCATGGCAACCGTATGGAACGCACGGCCGAAGCATTGGTGGATCTTCAACATCTCAGCCAACAACAAGCACGTCTACTTGAAGACCGACAAGATCAAATTGCAGAGTTAGAAGACATGTTGCGTCGTGCCAAGGAGGAATCCAAACACGAAGTGGATATCGAATTGCAACGCACCAAAGCCCTTGAAAGCCGCGTTGCTGAACTTGATGAACAATTGTCTCGTGCATTGACGCTACAAGAAAAGCGAGAGGGCGACCAGAATGATGATAACGAGATCCGACATATTATTGAAGGATTGCAAGCTCGTCTTCAAACGCTTCAACAAACTCAACAACAAGACCAGGATGCATTGCAAGCCCGTTATGAACGTGCTCTCAAAGACCTTGAACATAGCCAAGAATTCAATCGCAAGCAACAGGCGGCTATCGATGGATTACAGAAGCAATTGGATGAGCAGCAAAAGGCAGCAGCATTACAGCCAACGACCGAAGCTGTTGTGGATGAAGATGAGCTTATGCAGCTTATGGAGGGTGATCCAAAGGCACTTGTGACACGATGCAAGCAGCTTATGCATGATAACCAGCAACTTGCGGAGAATGTCAATGATCTCGAGGGACAATTGCTTTTACAACGCAACAAGTTATCTCTTGAACAAAAGAATTTGGAACTTCAAGTAATGCGTCTTAGCTCGGCCAATAGCCGACTTGAAAAAGAAGTTGAGCAACGACATCGTGCAAGCACCAGCTCTACATTGAGTCATCATCATCAGCATCATATGTCACCACCCACATCACCACGTATGCAATCTCCTATTCATCGAGATTCACTCTTATCAGCATCACGTGAGCGTGCAAGTGCCCTTGTTTTACCACCACCTTCTGCACCACCCTCCAATCCATTACCACCTGTTCCAAGCGCATTACCTCCTATCCCTTCTGCACCCTCGTCACCTACACCCTCATCATCGCATCCACCTATTATTCCAGGCTCTCCCCAAATGCATTTACAACGACACAATTCTGCCACGACGATTAGTACATTGGATGGTGCTGAAAAGACCTCTGAGCGATATGAGCGTATCATTCGATCCCTACAACGCAAGATCAAAACAGCGGATGGCGATGTGAAGGCCCATCAAGATGTGATCGTGCGTCTTGAACAGCAACTATCTCGATCCGAGCAATCTGTACGTGAAGTAAGACGACAACTTGAATTGCAAGCACGTGAACATCAGCAATCGGTGAACGAAATCCAACAGTTACGTGATCAAATGGATCAACAGCATCAACGTGCAACGGATGACATGCGTGCTGTACAAGACGTCCTTGAGCACGAACGCCGCATGAAAGACAAGGCTGAAAAGGCACGCTATATTTTGGAGAATCGTCTAGAAGAATTGATGACTACCAAAAAGTCCAAATTCATGTGCTTCTAAAACGCGCCTCATCATCATCATCATCACAAAATCATCAACATCATCCATTTGTGTGTATTTTATTTATCTTGCTTAATGACCAGACACTCTCACACTCTTGTATCTACAACATCATCCATTCCTTCCTTTGCACACACACTCTCTCTCTATGTGGGAGTCTCTCTCTTTTTTTTACTATGTACAGTAATAAATTAAAACTTATTTACCAAGCTTCTTTGCCTCATGGAATTTAGAAAGAACGATTTGACATTTGGTTTCCTTGCATAGATCACCAATGGCATCCTTATTGACTTGATCGAAAAAGACAAGACCAGCACCACGTTCAACAGCATTGAGAGGGACACGGAAAGTGTCAAGGGGCGTGCTATCGGGGATGGGTTGATTGGGAAGGACAAAGGCGGCCGAATGATATTTGCCATTCTTGTGCGTCATGATGACCTTGTAAAAGTGGGTGGGGACAGCCACGTTGGGTGCAGGATTACCAATGACTTGATACTTTACATAGTACTTGCCATCGGCTTCTTGATGGGGCAAGTACAAGGGACCGGTAAAGACGTACACATCTTGGAATTGCTTGGTCAAGGTGCGACAGAAATTCTCCACGTGAGCCCAATAGTCGCGATTGAAGCCTTCTCCCACTTGAGGTGCAATATTCGTCAACTTGAACGTCTCATTCATGGCCGTCTGATCAAACTTGACATCGGCTGCTGCCACCATATGGCCACGATCGAATCCACTACGGTAGTAATCGGCAAGACGGGCACGGAATTGCTCTGGAATTTGCGTATCTTCGGTAAACGTCGAATTGCCCCGGTCAACACCTTCTTGACGCTTCAACGATTCAGCCGTCAAATGTTCAGCGACCCAGTTGGGATTGCGATCGCGTCGATTGTAAGATACAACATACGCATTACGATACAACACGTCGTTGACAGGTCCTGTTTCCTTTTGTATGAGCCTATCATTATTCTTTATATCGTTCATGGATGCTTTGCGTTACCAGGGAAACCAAATGGAAGGATCGCTTTGGCCTTTTCAAAAGGAGGAGTAACGACACCACCACCACCAGGGCGTTGTGGTTGCTGGGATACGGGAAGTTGTTGTTGTTGTTGTTGCTGAACAGGGACAAGAGCAGGTCGAGGAGCTGGCTTTTGGGTAAACTTTTGATAGGCGGCGTAGGATACTGCACCAAGAGCAGCACCACCCACAAGGTATGTCACACGTTCAGCAACTGGGGATGCCATTGAAAGAGGTAAAAGAAGAGGAAGAGGATATTGATATTACTGCTACAGTCCGACAATGTTTTTTTCAGGTGAGCCCTGGATTATTGTTTTAGCGTATTCAACCAATGATGTCTCTTTATAATGCACACTTTAAACATCAGCCATCAATCTGTCAAATAAAAGCTATGATTTGGTCTTTGTAAACTTGGCATGTGGACTTGAGAGGAAGCCCCATCTACATTGTAACAAACATAACACAAACTCAAATAACAAATGCTTCATGGTATCATCTCCTTTTATGGGTAAAAAAACATGTCAACTACACTACAGCAAACAAAGAGATCGATTGAGAAAGCTAATGCAAACGTCGCTTTAGCACCATGCGGTATATCTTTACATTGGCCTTATCCAGAGAACCAAACGATGGTATCATTGTCGAATAAAAATCATCATCTTCATCAGAGTGTGCAAGGCGACTAATCCATCCATTCTTGCTTGCCGGTGCCGCACTTTTTGTCAAAACGCCATACTCCTTTTCCCATGGTACAGGTTCCACATAGTCGATTTGATCACCCTCCTTGCCAACAAGTTCAATATGAAAACGTTCGGCAGCCTTGTCAAAGAAGATGCGTTCCTCATGTTCCTTAAGACCACGTCGCTTGTACCCCAAATAAATAACCGTTTTGCCAGGCGTACACAATTGGACCAGAGATTGCACCAACGAAGGAAAACACGATGTTTCATAGAGTACATCAGAAGCCAAAATGATATCCGCCTTGCCTTTGCGTAGCACCGTTTTTGCATCTGAAGCAGAGCCCCAACGTAGTTGTTCAATATGTACATTCTTGTCACGACGACCACCACCGCCGAGATTCAATTGATGATTGTCTTTGATAAGTTGAAGTGCATCAGGTAGATCCGTAAGCGTGATCTTGGTATTGTACTTGTTGTTATGCATATGACGTAGTAAGAATGCAAGCAATAGCCCAGCACATCCCGTTCTGCAATAGTAGCCATTAGTATTGATCATCATCCTATCATCATCATCATCATCAGGATTGAATTACCCAGCGCTGATATCAATGATATGTTTTCCAGAAAGACAATGTGGATCATTCACCACCCGCTTGGCCAACGTATCTGATAGGACAAGAGCAGCATCCCACGCCTTCCCCCATGTTGCCATTTTCCAATTCTCCTTGACAACAAAGACCTTGTGATGCAATGATGGAAAGCGATGATCCAAAGCAACGAGATGGCTGACATCATAAACACGATGAACACGATTGAGGGCTTCAGTATCCACACCACTGAGTATCATGCGATCCTGCAAAGTTGGATGATGATGTTGTTGTTCCTGAGGAACGAGTTGTACAGGTCCTACCACCGAAGGCAATGCTTGAATCGTATTGCCATCTCCCTCTCTTGTTGTTGTCGTTGTAGGAGCAATGTACAAGAAATATTTTGTTTTTGTCGTATACTGACTGTTGCCGGTGATACGGAATTCGAGGCTTCCCTTGCCGCTGGATTGGAAACCAAGTATATGAGGCGTGAAGATAAAGGAGGTATCATCATCTGGGGTTGAACATAAAGATGCACTGCTGCTGCTGCTGCTGCTGTCACTGAAGCTGCTGTTGCTGCCTGTAGCATAGGTGGTGGTGTGGATTGATGGTGTAGTAGTAGAATCATCACTGTGGGTATCCCAATTATCAAATTGGACAGGTCGCACATCAAGTTGATAATAATGACTAGCATCACGTAATGCATATCCATTCGACTGGGCTAACAGTTTGACTTGCAAGGATACATTGCAGTTGCGTGCTCGCTCCCTTCTCAAAACAAGACCATATTCGTTGACCAGTTGCAAATCAAGTCTGACCCATTCTCCAAGAGGAACACCACTTCTCAAAGGCCGATCCAACACGATGCGGTACAATGCCGAATGCTTCTCCAACGACGTATAAAAGTCCTCTTCTTCATGCACAACGCGGATGGGTTGATCGGTTGCCAAGGTTTCTTTTGGAGGGTGGAAACGACGCGCATCGTTATGAGGTGATCGTATACTATGCGGCTGTTGGAATGAGGGCGACTGCAAGCTTTCACCAGCTGCTACAGCGAGCGTTTTCAAAGGCATATAAAAGTGCACAGGAGTAGTAGTAGTAGTAGTAGTAGCAAGAGTATATAGTTGTAGTAATAGGTAGAGAAGAGATAGAGTATAGCTTGCTTGTGTCGTGTATAAGCTGAAGAAACGAAACAAAGGTCGTGTAACAAAGTATTGGGTTGTACTTGAAGTCGGAAGGTTGAGATTATGTTAATGATGTGAGAGAGGGGTGCATTTATATAACAAAGATCCCATTTGATTGTTTAAACAAGTACCTGGTTGACAACAACGACAATGACAACGACAACAAATGAGAAAGAAAGAGGTGATAAGGTCTTTTACACCCACACTCACCTATCTATATATACAACAATGACACTCACTCAGACACGCACACATCTCATGGACGGGGCTAATGTTCGATCGGAAGATATCCCGCGTTACTGATCCCTTTATCATCATTCCTCTGCTACTTGCCTTGTCCACTCTTACTTTTATCCAGCGTCACATTTGTGGATTCCCAGCCTTGATTATGCAGGAATGTTGATAACCTGCTGGTTAAATTCCCAAGCTCGCATCATGTTTGATATTACTACTTGCCATAAAGTCTTCTTTTATTATGCTTTCTTGGTTACCATAACGCTATAGAGAAATCATTGTACGCCTTCAATGGCAGACACAGACTTCTGATTTGTGTACCTGATCGACTATTTTTGGGAGAACATGGATGCGGCATTATTATCCCATCTTGGCTTCTTTCATTGTTGGTCCCTTTACAACTTTTCTCTATGAATGCAACATCCAGCAGATAAAACCTCCTGATGATGTGGATCATGATGTGCACACCATTACTGCAATTTCAAACCGGCTATTTTTTTCTTTTCAGGGATGATCTTTTTCGTTACGCTAAACACCCAATTGGCCACTTTTTTTCGCCAGCATCAACAGTTGTCCCTAATACCCCCTCGTTCCTCTTTCTTTGTTTCACGTGGCAATGTTTGGACGTACATACACCTGTGTAAAAGTGTTTGTATTATGATGATGAAGATGACAGCCTCTTAACTAGTCATCGCGTGAGGTGGTATTTTCATTGCATATTGACCAGTTGCAAGCTTCCCATAATGGCTGCAGTGTTTATGACAAGAATGATGCTTAAGGATGATGGGTATTTCAATAACAATGACGATGATCGAGTCACGGATGGGATGGTCTCTTCTACCCCAGCAACCACATTGGCTTGTGCAACTAGGCTCTCTCTTTTTTCTTTCAAACACACACACACACGCCATGTTGACACGACCGAGAACAGTACAAGCACTCTCTTGTTTACGACAACAACAACCCTTCTCATGCAAACGATACATGTCCAATGCTTCCAATGACAAGCTACCAGCTGCGATCAAATATTGCACGGACTCGGTCAGGTAGATCGCTCTCCCTCCCTCCCAACCCCCCCAAAACTCAATACATTGAACACGCCCATTGAAGCAATCCAATCCATCAGACAACGCGATTACGAGGGATACCTTTGTGTACCGTTTTATCCATCCCATTTGCGTAACGTACAATATGCCCTACGTGCCTTCAACGTCGAGTTGGCTTCTATTCGCGAGAACGTATCCAATCCAACCGCAGGCAAGATGAGAATGCAGTTTTGGAGCGATACCATCAATAATATCTACAAGGTATGCTATCTCTCTATCTCAATGATGATGATCATGATAAGGGAAGTAACATGTTATCCTTTAGGGTAATCCACCACAGCAGCCTATCGCGCTGGCCGTTGCCGCTGCTCTCAAAGAATGCAACCTGTCACGGATGTGGTTCAAGCGTATCATCACTGAACGTGTAAGTCCTTTTTATTAGTATTCAACATGGCTATTCTAACAATGGTGATGTAAAGGCAACCAATCTCGAGGATCATCAATTTATGACTGTCAAGGATATGGAATCCTATTCCGAAAACACGGCATCCGCTCTCTTGTATCTACAACTCGAATCACTTGGTATCAAGGACGTCAATGCAGATCACGCTATCAGCCACGTTGGTAAAATGATTGGTATCTCCACCTTTTTGAGAGCATTGCCATTTCATTTGAGTCATAAGCGATTGGTGCTTCCAGCTGAGATCACAGCCAAGGTAGGATGATGATGGATGGGTGGTGGTGGTGGTGATGATGATGATGATGATGATGTGGGAGGATTTGGATTCTGACACCTACTGTAGTACAACATTTCTCAAGAAGATTTATTCCGACATGGTCACGCTGAAGGATTAGAAGATGCCATTTTCGAGGTGGCAACAGCTGCCAATGATCATTTGCTCACAGCTCGATCCATGCTCAAACAAGTCCCATCCGAAGCATTCCCTGTACTTTTATCCGCGGTAAGAAAAGGGGAGCTCAACATCAATTAGGAGGAATCTATAGCTGATGGTCACTTTTAGGTTCCAAGTGCTCGATTCCTTGAAAAGCTCGAATCTACCAACTTTAATATCTTCGATCCCAAGCTCTTAAAGAAGGACTGGAAATTACCTTTAGCATTGTGGAATTCGTTTAGAAAGCATCAAATATAGATTTCATTGTTCTCTGCTACATATCATGGTCCATTTTTATTGTTATACTACGGGTCGTGGAACAATTCGCATGCTGCTCTGCTTTGGTAAAATGATAGCATCTCCATTTTGACGCTCGTGGATGCTGGGGTACAATGGCTTTCCTTCCTTATCTATCACAGGCTCAATGCTTGCCCTTGCAAGGAGTCGTACTAGCACATTAAACATCATGCATTCTCCCTACATACATATTTCTCTATTAGCCTCTTGTTATCCTTGCATGAAAATGTTACCGTTTACGCACAAGATAGGATCCAGGACACAAGCGCCTATATGTTAAATGAGCCATTTCTTGTATCAAGCTTGGTTATCCTTAATATGGATTTACCTTCCCCATCCAAATGCATAATGATCTCGATCTTGCGGAGTGGCTTTAGATAATTTGCATGATAAAGTTGGCTTGTCTAGGAAACGATCGAGAACAAACTCTTGCGGATTGTCGTACAAATCAGGGTTTTCATGCATGGTATCAAGATTCCCAAAGATGATTGTCCCTTTGGGGATAAAATAGCCACTGAATTCCACTACATATACATGTGATGTTAGCATAGGCAATGGATAGAGTTGGATATCAAAAGTGCCCATAATACCATCTTCACTGGCTTCATGGGGTAGAACAAACGGGGCTATTGATCGTACTCTTAGACACTCTTTGATAGCAGACATGAGAAGAGGGAACTCGGCATAATCGCCAAATGTCGGCATTTGGCCATGGTGTCTGCCAAGGAATGTATCAATCTCATCCTGCAATCGACGTTGTGCTTGTGGATTGGCACACAATAGAGCCAGCGACCATGTTATGGATGCAGCTGTCGGATCCGTAATTGCCACAATCATGTCATCTGGTGCGAGGATAAATCAGTACGCCGTGTATTAGATCCCAATTTCCCTCATAAAACTCACGGCAGGCGATCATGACGGTCTCCTCGGTTACATGAACATCATCCCTAAGTGCATCCATTGCTTTTGCAATGCAATCTTGATCACTTGCAAGCGCTTTCTCAACCAAGTTGTAATAGTAAGGATCACGCTCTTTGAAAGAAAAATCGGCCATAGCGTGCTCGTTTTGTGTGAATAGCTCTATGATCCACGCCAAATGGGGAAGCTGCATATTGACATCACCCAAAGGACTCGCGTAATCAATTCCTCGGTCGACAAAATCCACGAGTGTTTTAAACAATGGATCATGTATGGATGCTGCATGGCTTGCAAAGGTAATCATCAATGCCATATTAAGGGTGATGAGCTGCAACGGCTTGAAAACATCGACTTGGCCATCATGTGTGGTGGCATTCATCAGCATAGACAAGGCTTCATCCACTTCACGGCATAATGATGCCTCGAGGTTATTATGAACATGGTCTTGGGATACAAATTTGGATACTACTCCATCACCGTGAAATGGTTCAAGTCAACGTATTAGACGTCTTCTTGCTAGCACTACTACTTACATACTTGGCGTATTTTTCTCCAACAAACGTTGGGGCCATTGAATGGAACCCCTTGTCCTCTCGATTGGTACAGCCTCCAATACTTGTGCCCAGGACGATTGGCCGTCTTGATACCATGCACATTTAAGATTTGGTGTGCAAGTAAGGCATCTGAGATGAATACAATCGGTTGCACACCCATATAAATACGCATGATAGGCCCTTAGAAGAGCAGCTTTAATCGCTACATCATGCAAGCCATTATAATGTCATCTCCTTTTACCTGTTTCATTTTGCCACTTTATGATTGTTGATGATGGATTCTCGTCTTTGGGGAATGCAAATAGATGGCCTGCAGTACAACGGACATAACGTATGAGATACCATTGTGTCTCCCTTTGCTCTTTTTATATACCAAAGTATGGGATCGCACCCTTGGCTAGTGGAATTTTCTTGAAACCATCATGCTGAGCCTTGTCTTTTAGATACCACGACCGCCAAAAGTTGATGGCGCAAGTGATGGATGTCATCAATGCCGTGGCAGCAACGATGGAAATGACCAATGGATTTGTTTTGGTGGATGAAATGGTATTCATGGTATGATAAAGGGAAAAGATGTGAAATACTGCAAAAGGAGAATGAGATGAACGTTATGTATGCATGCATTTACATGTTAACGCTGCATACAGTATTTGTCTTGGTTGCGTGATCAAGCAAAAAAGTATGAATGCATTGTCACTATGCTATCGATAGCACTCAAAGGACATCCTTGTATGACTATCAAAACTTAGCTTTTGCAGACCATAAAAGCAAATGGTGCAAAGGATCGTTAGTATGTGTAGGCAAACATGCATGCAGCACTCCTCAATAAGAAACAATCACTCTCCTACTTGGATCTCAAATATGATGCGTGGAGCCCAATGCTGTTATTGTTCTAGATCTAGGACATGACCAGCTGGGATACCATATGTTATCATTGTCCTAATTTTAGGGCATGCGCCGAAAGTGAGAAACACAATGAGTCCAACGGGAAAGTCGATGCAGCTGCTAATAACACGCAAGTGAACCCAAATTTATTCCTCGTCGTCTACTTCTGATTCAGATTCTAATATAAGGACTTTCTTTGTGCGCTGCATCTTGGTTGGCGTAGAAAAGGTATCTAGGCTTATACTATGTTTACGAGTAGCTGGTGTTCGACAGGGCTGTAACGTGCGTTGCATGGATCGGGGATGATAGGCAGGTTCAATAATTCTTTTAAATCTTTGGTGGTGTGGTGGTGATGCTTGAACGGGTATAATAACTCGAGAGCGGCTTCGAAATCAGACAATGTGTTCAACGATTGTGGTGTGTTTAAGTCACCAACATGCTGAACGACGTATGCTTTATCCATGTGTTGTACTGAAATCATGTAACCAGCAGGACCTACCGTCCTTCGTCTTAATTTTCATTTCATGTACATGTCAAATTCACTTACCGATCCAATTCATGTCTAGGGCGAATAAACCATCGCAATTCTCTTCATTCAATGGCATCCTTTCCACTGCTTTCAGCATAGCCTTGTTGGCACGTGCATTTTTCACTTGTTGCTGAATGCCAAGGTTCTTCGGTGTTATGTGTTTCTTCCATTGAGAGGAGCCCAATTCAAGGACTTTACTATTTGCACCATCACGTCAAATTCAGCACTCAGACGTAGACCATGGCACAGAAACCAACTTTTGCAGCTGCTTCACGGAGAGATAGCTATATCAGAAGTAACAAGGTAGCGTGTATGAGTATGTAGTGACTCATCAAGCAAAATGATCAGGCTTTACCTTTTTATAAGAATCCAATATCAGGACGTCAACAACAATGGGAGCAGGATAACAAAGAAACCTTATGAATGGCCACAAGAATCAGCGCTTGTTCACAAAGTTTGCAAGAAATGAGATAAGTACAAACCTTGGAAATTTAGCCTTGTAAGCAATCAAAGAAGTACGACAGAGAAAAGAGAGATGTGGGAGTATGATGGGCGGCGACAACATCCTTTTATTGTGTATTGTGGGCGTGGGCATTGTTGTCTGTTGGGGATGATGCATTGATAAATTGATGCATGAGCTGATAAAGTGATGGGGCGCAATGTTGTCTATCCATAATACATCGACAAAAATGAGGCAGGTGATAAGAAATCTATCAAAGAAGTTAATCACTTGTATGCCTAATGCACATCTGCATTACCATAAAGGTGACTTGTTGTCAACCTAGCAGTGTAGCTTCACTCCCAATCTTCCTTCAGATGGATCGATTGTGATGCCCTCTGTATGCCACAAGGTACGGATCACTGTAACGGCGATAATCTTTTCGCCACTAAAATCGAGTTGATCATCCCAACAATCCATCGGTTGAAGACATCCTTCAAGAAGCAATGAAACAGAGCATCCAAATGTCAAGTAATGTATTACTTCAAATAGTGTGTAGCATTATATTAGATCATGGGGTTGGAGATTCTCTGATCAATGTAAAGGGTATTGTATATTCGTCGTGGCTTCTATTTCTTGGATGATGACACTAGTCGCTTTTGAGCTTGATAGGCGAGCTCGCAATGTTGTAGTAACTTTTCCGCTGTCATGGGATCATAATCGGAAACTGTTGTTGCTTCGACATAGGGTGTGCCCCAACGATCTGCCAGCGAGGTATAGCGGTACAAGTAGTTGAGTGCTTTCAGCGGCTGAAGAGCAACATAAACGTTCGAAATGGCACCCGCGTATCCCGTAATCGTCTGCGAGGAGACGCCCAAAAATCGATACTAAACAGGAATTGATTTAGCACGTGACAAACATGGATGATATAATGTCCTTACCACATATTGCAACCCAACACGCAATTTGGCCAAGACCATTGGCAAGTCAATAATAGCACTCGCAACGACGCCTGGAGATGTAGTAAAAGAGATGATATGGTGGTTCTCACTGGAATAACGATCATTGCTCTTGATAGAAATCAAATCACATGCCCACTTGGATGATTCATACGGGAACGTACTATTGGAAACAAGATGCCAATTAGTCAACGATGATATACGTGCTCTCAATGCACTCATTTACCTCTTCAAGCCTTGCCAATCATCGATATCAAATGCTGATTTCTCGGCAGTCAACGAGCTTGTCCAAATCACGCGTGCATCACCACTTGCATCCAATAATCCTTCCAATTCACGCAACTGGTGGTTCATGTCATTAGTGATCATCTCCATCCATAGGGCACATGTGATCCTAGCGTGTCTCTTACCATCACATAATGACCAAACACATTGGCTGCAAACACTTTGCCCATGCCATCCTCGTTGATCTCGCCTGTTGCTTGGATCGTAGCATCTGAACGCTCAAAGAAACCAGCAGGATCCTGAAAGAATAGCCAAACGAGCTCCTTCCAGTTAAGGCCAAGTGTGCTCAAGATACCCGCGTTGCAGAACAAGTAGTTGATAGAGGTGTACCTGGAATGCACTCCCTGATGAGCAACGTTGCTTTATCGTTCTCGTTTCCTCATTTACCTTGACTTGATATTATCGCAAAACCTAAAGACGGATTGAGCATTGGCCAAGTCCACGAGTTCAATGTTGATGTTGGCTGATGGAAACTGCTGCAGGAGTGAAAGTCTAGCTCGGCTGGCTCGACCCCCATTGCGACATGCCATGACGATTTGGATATCCTCTTCTTGCTCCAAGAGTCGTTGTATGATGCCGTATCCAACACCTGCATTGGCACCGGTAACAATGGCGACCTTGGTCTCCCGGTCTTGTTGTTGTTCAGTCATATGAAGATTGCTGCAAGTGAAAGAAAAGAAGGAGTTCAAGCAACCAGATTTAGAAAATCTCAGTTACACTAAATCAAATCCCGGATGCTTTGACAGCCCTGCAGGCGCCACTTAAGACTCATATGGCCTATACCTTGGGTTTGGGCCTGCTACTACCTATGCATAGTGCAAAATACAACCAAGAGAGCGATTTTCAATTACCAGATGTAGCAGCTGATCTCCTTCCTTTTCATCAACCCTACCAGAATCAGTCATTCCACTACGTGCCATGCTTCGTTCATTGTTGATGTATTCAAACGCATGCATCATTTTATATCCCGCCACTCAAGAGTGATGAATAAGGTATCCTCTACCTTAATCATTACACTTCGTTTCTCCCCTTCCTCTTTTTTCCACAACAACCATGAATGAAAACCTGTCAATAGTTTTACGACAAGGGGCATACTTTGCCACCTACAAAGAATCACCTTGTGGCAAATGGGTTTACCAGCAGTGATTTTGCATCACTTCGCTTTGGTAATTCAAAATACTTGACCACTTTATCAGCATATAAACAACGCTGTTGTCACCAACACTACCACACGCCCTTTCTTTCTACTTGTCTTCAGATCATCATCAATGGCTTCTGATAAGCCGCAAAGCTAGTCTTTATGTGATTCCATAAATGAGGGTACTCATGCATCCAACTATGCAGCTCACATCATTGCTTTATCACCACTTGGTGTGCTCATTGCTGCCTAATGACATTTGGATGTGTTCCTTGATGACCCTTTGTGGTAAATATAACTATCATTTAATAGTAAAAGGATGCCTAGTCTGATAGGATTTTGGGACTCCTTTGTAGGTAACAAAAGTACATGCCTTGACGAGGTGATTGATGTTCTTATCACCTAATTGCAAGAAACAAGAATCTCACCTCAAATCGGGAGGTACCTACATACAAGGAATATGTGTATGTGCTTCATCAAGCGTCCTGGTTAGATTCTACCTTAAGTAAAAGAGCCAAATGTCACAATGACAATGAAAGCGGGAGGGTAACAATGAAACGCTACACATCATCCACGAGAAATCATTGACCTGCTGGTCCATACACCAACTCCTGTCACCACACCGTCCCCTCCTACGTAGCACTACACGCCCTCCAGGTGGTTGTTATCCTACTTGGTTTCCACCACCATCATTACCACCACCATGGTTCCATGAGCCCACCCCAGAAGAATTAGATCAAGCAGGACAATATCTTATAGCAGCAATCATAGGCTGTATCATAGCGTGGTGTTTAATGTTTTTCTTATAAATACACGTTTGCAACTACAAACTACTTTGAAGACCTCATGAACATCCATCATCCATGTTTGGGAAATAGCTGCTGCATTGCATTGACTCGCGTATTCCAATACCATCCATGACTGTAAAACACCATTCGTCAAAGATACAAGCCTTCTCCTCAATTCCATCCCATCCATCACCATCCTCAGCCGTATCCACGTGACAAGATCCATCGTTCCTGCTGACAAGGCGACAAGTAATCAAAGAGACATTCTTGGATTCCCCAATACTGCACCTGATTGCATCCATCCATCCGTAAACATGGCAAGTCCAATATTGCTGCTGGCATGTTCCCTTCTTGATCCAGCTGTTGGCCAATCCTTTCTCGATCATTCCTTCGCACCTCAGCCAGGTGAAGATCGCTTGTGTTGTGGTGTACTTGATAGCTGATATAGAATCATCCAAACCACCTCGTATGTATTGAAGCAAGTTGCTACACGTAAATAAAGCTGCTTGATACATTGGCTATGCGCTGCTCATGTAAAAAAAAGACTGCTGCAAGTAACTTGAGATAATGGAGTAAAGATCTTGCTAGCTGCTACGTGTTATTGTGGCCGAGGAGTGTGCAAACGCGTGTGTTGTAGTAGAGCGACAAGGTTGTGGATGCTGTATGAGACAATGGAGTAAAGACATCGCCAATAGCAACTGCTGTAATGAATGCTGTTACGTTTGATTGTCGTCCATGATCGTACAAGAGAAGGTGAAGTGTCAAGAAACGCGGGTGTTGTAGTGGGGTGCACACGCCATGGACTTGCCATTCAGTCAAAGACATTCGGATCAAGCGAGTTGTAGGATTGACATGATGGGTAGCAGCAGGACAATCATTCGCAGGTGGTAGTTGTATACTTGAGTGGGGCAACAGTTGAGAATGGGAGGTAGAGGGAAGAGCTGAGAGTGGAAGAAGTGGAAAGTAAATCGATCGGACACCTCTTGTATAAATGCATGAACACTGTACATCCAAACCTTGATATTGAGATTACCCCCTCTTCGAACCTGAACCTTTCACACAAGGTGCTCTTAGGTGTGCTGATCAATGTTGTATTAATGCTCATTTAAAAATATTGAATGGGAGGGTACAATGTGGGATTTACTATGGAGATCGGAAAGCATGGCAGCGCCGGGTTCATGATCTATGGAAATAGTATGTATTACCTTGGGATTCCCCATCTCGAACATGAAACTTTGTCAGAAGGTTCGCTGGGTCATGCTGATCAACTTCATTCATTTAAAAGTCGCAGACTTCATTGTGAAGATTTAAAATGCGGGGCGATCCAAATGGTGGATGACACGAACAAACGAGCGGACGGCCCACCGCCCCGAAGTTGCCCACCTCCAACTTGAAAATTGGTCAGCATGGTGCTCTCGAGCATGCTTATCAACTTTTTCATAATAAAGACCTCACGTTTCATTTGAAAATTTGGAATGGGAGCTTCCAAAAGTTTGAAAGACGGAGACATTCGCAGACCCTGCGATTCATTAATTTTCATGTTTGCTGTACCAGCGTAGCTCAGTCAAATCGGCTCGGTTCAAGAAACTTGAATGATGGAAATGCTCGGCTGGAGCAGGAGAATCGTTCACATGCAGTGGATTTTGCAACAACGCTGATTGTGAGGAAATGGCTGATAGCGTACACTATATGGACTATTGTGGATAGACCATACAGTATAATCCATCAATCCTTCCAGTCATGCAAAGTAGCTGTGTTACACAAACACGTCCCTCTGCATCTTTTGCTCTGCCAGGGTCCACCTACTTGACAATGAACAAAGACCACTTGTCATATAGCATCACGCTTACAAACATAAAGGTGCCTGTATCTCCAAACTTTGCAATGAAACATGGGGTTTTTATTAGAGCAATGGGCTCGGCTTGGCCAACAGCACCTTGTGTGAAAGTTTCGCGTTCAATGTCGCAAACAGCCCAAAAAATATTTTTTTGGTCGTCGTCGTCGAAGAGGTTGACCCCCGGATCCAGTTTGGCTGGTAGCGACATTGCGAAATCTGGGATTAGCCACGATGAACTTGAAACTTGCACCCAAGGTGCAGTTGGCCAAGCCGAGCACATTGCTCTAATAAAAACCCCACGTTCGATTGTAAAGTTTGGAGATACAGGCACCTTTATGTTTGTAAGCGTGATGCTATATGAGAAGTGGTCTTTGTTCATTGCCAAGCAGCTCGACCCTGGAGAGCCAAAGATGCAGAAGGACCTCTTTGGGTAACTCAGCTAAAAAGTCAGGACTTCAGGGACAATGCATGAATGGTACGCAACTCTCACTTTTATGTCATACATTGGCAGCTAATAGCCACTTTTGTGCATTCCCAACTTTTGTGTATTCTATTGTAGGTGGACGATGCTCCTGCTCTAAACATTCATTTCCATGATTAAAGTAGGTTGATCCGAGCTGATTTGGTTGAGTTACGCTCACACAAGATTACATCGGTTGAGCTACATCGAGCGTGCTTTATGTCCAGAGTGATGTAATCTCTCTTTGACCGCAGCTCAGTCAAATCAGCTCGGATCAACCTACTTTAATCATGGAAATGAATGTCTAGAGCAGGGGCATCGTTCCCATGCAGTGGATCTCGTAACAATGATGATTGGATCAAAGTGGCCGTTAGCTAGCAATACATGCCTGTTCCTAGATGATCCATAAAGTAATTATACATTGACCCTTTCATTCATGCAAACGTAGCTGTGTTACACAACACGACCCTCTGCATCTTTTGCTCTGTCAGGGTCTAGCTATTTTACATTAAACAAAGACCACTTCTCATATAGCATCACGCTTACAAACATAAAGGTGCCTGTATCTCCAAACTTTACAATGAAACGTGGGGTTTTTATTGGAGCAAAGGGCTCGGCTTGGCCAACAGCACCTTGTGTGAAAGTTTCGCATTCAATGTCGCAAACAGCTCAAAAAATATTTTTTGGTCGTCGTCGAAAGAGGTTGAGCCCCAGATCCAGTTTGGCTGGTAGCGACATTGCGAAATCTGGGATCGCCCACGATGAACTTCATACTTTGACACAAGATTCCTTTGACCCCGACAAGCACGTTGATCTATTAAAGAGCCCACGTTTGATTGTAAAGTTTGGAGATACAGGTACCTGTATGTTTTACATATGCTGTAAGGGTGATGCTATATGAGAAGTGGTCTTTGTTTAATGTAAAGTAGTATGACTATAATAGAGCAAAAGATGCAGAGGGCGTGTTTGTGTAACTTGAGTCATTCAGCACAGGCGATGCATGATTCTTGTACACCATTTAGGATAGTTCAAAATGCCAGCTAATAACCTTAGTCCTCCCATTCTCCATTGTTGTTCAATCCAATGCATACGAACGATTCTCCTGCTCCAGCCCATCATTTCCATCCTTTAACTTTCTTGGTCCGATGGGATTTGATCAAACACAGAAGTGTCATCCAATATGAGAAAGATCAAATTGATTAGTTATTTGTAAACTGCCAGCTAGCAGCCCATTCCTCCCTATCACCATTGTTGTCCAATCCAATGCATACAAACGATTGTCCTGCTCCAGCCCAGCATGCCCATCATTCAACTTTCATGATCCGAGAGGATTTGACTGAGTTGTGGTCAAACACAGAAGTATCATCCAATATGAGAAAGATTAAATTGAATAGTTATTTGTAAACTGCTGGTTGATAGCCCATTCCTCCCAATCATCCTTATCACCCAATCCAATGCATGTGAACGATTCTGCTACTCCAGCCCATCGTTTCCATCCTTCAACTTTCTTGATCCGAGGGGATTTGACTGAGCAACGCTTAAACACAGGAGTATCATGCAAGAACAAGGAAAAATCAAGTTAATTTCCAGGTCTTCCCCTCCCTGTTTCTTTCCTCTTCTTCCCATTCTCAACTGTTGCCCCATTCGAGTACAATTACCACCTGTGAACGATTGTCCTGCTTCAACGCACCCATCATGTCAATCCTACAGCTGTCTTGATCCCATTGTCTTTGGCTGAATGGCAAATCCATGGCGTGTACACGCCACTACACCACACACCTTTCTTCGCACTCTCTTGCACACTCCTCTGCCACAATCAAACGTTACAGCATTCATTACAGCAGTTGCTATTAGCAAGGTCTTTATTGCATTGTCTCAAACAGCATCCACAACCTTGTCACTCTATACTACCACACACGCTCTTGTACACTCCTCGGCCACAACAACACGTAGCAGCTAGCAAAGTCTTTACTCCATTGTCTCAAGTTGCGTGCAGCAGTCTTTCTCTACGTGAACAGCAGATAGCCATCGTACAGCAGCAGCTTTATATACGTGTAGCAATTCGCTGCAATACATACGCGTTGTTTTGGATATTGGTTTGGTATATGGGATGGAAGGATCTGGTTGTATACTACGCGTGGAAAAGAGTGTATCCATTGTCAACTTGGCCATTGGCCTTACCATCGTGAATGATTGTTGCATCTGATTACGTACTCTATACGCTATTCCATGGCAGCTGCTATCATCATTCGTTGTGCAACAAGTCAACCATCATCACCAAGCTGCATATGATTTGCCACCACGCATCAAGTGCCACCTCGCATTCATCCGTTCACCTTTGCACAACGCACGGCCAAAGGATAGAAACTTCCCACATCGATGTATCTCCCCTATTACAGCAATTCGATCTCTCTTGTGAATGATGTTGGATTAAAGGATTACTTTGATGAAATACGAGATTGCGTTGGCCAACCATTTCCAAGTTTCTATAATGTAAGAGATCTTCAGAGTCGGGCCTCTTCGTGTGAGGGCACTGGATGCTACATATTATAGAAGGGGTAAATGCCGGTTTATCCACTTGTAAATGCTGTGATAAGGAAAGGAACAAAGAGGAAGAGGAAGTGCTTGTTTGACTCATTGTGTCTTGAACAAAGGTTGTATCCTATAGTATACATAACTAATTGCTAAGTGGCCGTTTGGAGCTTCTGAGACCCTCATTTTCTCTGCCCTTGACATGGGATCTTCCCTCACAACTAACAAGCTATCCCTCACACTTGCAAGCTAGCCAACGACATCACTCACAGCATTCCTTACAGCATAGATTCATTTAGTAGCGTACAGCTTGCCATTGTGAAAAGTGTAAAAGGTTTCTTTAATGTACAAGATGCAAAATGATTATTAGTGTACACACGCATGTTACTATCTAATAAAGACGGAAGGTGACAAGTCGGGACAAATGGTAACGGTGCGGATCAGGTAGAGAGTGTGATATGCAGTTGATATGAAAAAGGAGGATAAAAAAAGATGCAATGTGGGCAGTTGAATGCCTTCATATGGGTTTTAACTTAGGATTGGCAAGAACTACAAATCGAAATCGCCCAAGTTAGTCACTGACAGGGAAAAAAGAGTCCAACCACCACTACTTACATTGCCAATGATGACACTCGGTAAATCAAAGATATCACGCTTGATCGTAAAGCAAAATGTACACGGTACAACACGTTTGGTAGGACTCATCAAGATACAAGAACTGTAAACCGCAGAATCCGTATTGTCAAAGGCATGTAATGCGTACTTTTCCCAATACTCGACAGCCGATGAGTTGCTCATGAGCTAAAGCAAAGCACATCAATATCATTACCACTAATAATAACGCTGGATCCTTAAACCCTTACCTCGTAAATATACGTCTTTTTGCTCAAAAGGGAATCACGCGACCATTGTGTCAATAATGAAAACTCCTTGCCCACCAAAGCAATCTCGCCAGTGCGTCGCCAAACCACTGTTGGGGTACCAGAGTAACTAATCAGCTTTTCGTATTCCTGATACCATCGTTACAGTTAGCAAAACCAGATCATCCATAATCCAAAGATAATAGCTTACCAACAACGTCCGCTGAAGACACTTTTCGGTAAAAATGAGATCATCCTCGGTTAAATTCATCATGGACGCCAACACACTTGGTCTGAAAAGTGCCAAAGCTCTGCTGATGCGCATCAAATCTTCCCTAGACATTCTTTACCATACCTTAAGTATTTGCATAGCAATTCCTCATTACATCCTCAATACTTACTTTTGTCGCACATAGTTGATCAAGTAATGATATCCATCAGCATAACTAAAAGGCTTGTTGGCACTTGCATACGCCATTTCAGGGGTCATGAGCTGTGTACGCCGCCTACCGGTGGCTGTGGTTGGTGTAGCTGCTGATGTGATGGGGCTTTCTGCTTTAGCTAAAACAGCACCTTCGCCATAAGCCTGTAAAGAGGTTGCATGTGGAGTTGCCGGTGATGATGATTGTGCTGTAGCATTCTCTGTTCCAGTCAAGAAATTGGTCTCGGTACCAGGCGTATTGAACAACGGTGCAATGGGGTTATTGGCACTGTTGCTTTCGAGTGCTGGGAATGGATTCATCACGTCACTGGTGGATTGTTGATGAGGCGATGCATTCGTCGCGATACTATTGTTGGACCATAAATCAGCTGGTAGACTTGCAGGAGTAGTAGAAGATGTGGGTTGCGGAGGTTGTGGCTGTACTTGACTACTGGATGCTGTGGATGATGGTGTGCCTGCCGTTGGTTGTGATGGTGGATTTTGATCCAAAAACGTCGTATCCATGCCAGTACCCAACATACTTGACAAGAACGAGTATTCAAGATTGGTCGCTGATGATCCAAATCCATAATCAAATCCAAGTTGATTGCCTGAATCATAACCGTTAGCTCTTACCACGACTCAACCATGTGTTCACATACCATTCACAAACGAGTTTGGATCAACGATTGGACCAGCCATGTTGCTCGTATCGTTCAATGCACCTGGTGTTGCTGCTAATCCTATGGGTGTTTGGAAACGCTGTTGTTGCTGTTGTTGTTGCTGCTGTTGCTGTAATTCGTTGGGATCATTGACAGCAAGGTCTATTGTATACAACTATTAGATATCATCACTCTCACCCATCATCCGAGAAAATACTAACCATGCACATCCTGAAGATACTTGGCCTTTTTCCGAGCACCATCAGTACAAGTAGAAGCGAGATCTCGTTTTATACATCGTTGACAGGGTCGGGCTAATCGAACAGCCGATCAGTGAATCTGGTTGACGATTTCATAACGCATACTTACAGTCATCGCAAGTCAAGTGAGCCTATCGATTAAGCGACAAGACCATTGTTAGTAGGCTATCCAATGTCGACAATGTTGCAATAAAAGTGTACCTTTTGGCAGTGGATACATGCTCGAGCGGCTTTCTTTTTCCGTTGTACAGGGCGTTTTTCATTTTGTGTGGAGGATGAAGGTGAAGGGGCAGCAGTACCAGCCGTTGCCGTCATTGTGGAAGACATGAATGGCAAAAGTATGAGTTGTGTGTGTGTCAAGAAATGTAAATGATGTAAGGATAAGAAGAGAAATAAAAGAACGCAAGCTGTGGGGAAATGAAGACCGCCACCACAAAGTTGTGTCTTACTAAAAGGTCGACAGCCAATCAAATGACTCAATTCAATGGAACTCGTTCCACGGTGATTAGCTCGAAAGACCAGCCATATCTCGTCATCGTCGTCTCACGAGAAGAAAAAGAAAACAAAACATGTGCATAGTATACTTGATCTCGTATCTAATCAATAGGTATATCTCAGCCACTACTTTTGTCTCTTTCTTTCCCTCCCATAGAATATACATCTTCTCTCCTCCACCCCCTTTCTGATGTCCCATCCAGATGGATAAATGAAAAGGCGACCTTATTTCCTGGAATTCAAATTGAGATCACATGTCATGAATCACATCCCAAAAGGTCTAACCGGAACTCCAAAATCATCCAAGCTCTCTTTAAAGCCAAATACAATGAATACACACACAATGCATGATTTGTACAAATACACAAAGAATTAAGTTTAATCCCTTTTTTCTCTTCGATGAATGATCGAAATGTTGTATCTTTTTAAAAGTGTGTAGTGTTGTGGGTGAGAATAAGAGAATTGTGAGTGAGTGAGTGTGTGTGTGTGTGAGTGCGTGAAAGGGTTGATATACATGAGCATGCAAAAACGATGGGGTACATAATTTCAAACAATAGTAATTTTAGTCTACACCGAGAACCTTCTTGAGCTTGACCACCAATGCCCATTCTTCCTTGGACAAATCTTTTCGGAAGGAATCCTTGAGCACATCGATAGACGTACGAGTGATACGGCTATAGAATTCATCAGACTCATCAAAGTGACGACCATAAGTCTTGGCTTGATCACCACTTGAAGCTTCAATCTTGATGGCAATACCACCACCACCATGACCCTTCTTGACAACCTCCATAGGCTTGTGGTTTTGTTCCATGGATGTGACCTTGCCAAGTACTGTCACTTCACGTACACCTTCAGCATTAGGACGAACAACACAAATGGGAGTACCAAGACGCAAAGATCCTTCGACAACATCCACACCCATGATGATAGGGTTCTTTTTGTTGATGATAGCACGAGGAACCATCTTGAGGATACAGGGGAATACAGCTTGACCGGCTTGTTCTTTACGCTTTTCTTCCAACATGGACTTGTTGTATTCGACAAAGCGATCGAACAAGTGATAAATAATGTCGGCCTTGAACACCTTGATACCCAAATCATCGGCCATTTCCTCAGCTTCCTTTTCAACCTTGACATCGAAACAGAGCATGACGGCATATTCCTTGGCCTTTTCAAGCATGACACTAGCCTTGACCACATCCTTTCTATGCACAGGACCAATGTTGATACCAAAGACGGGAATGTTGCTGGTGCGTAAGAATTCGAGCAAAGCTTCCAATGAACCAAGCGTGGACGCCTGCACCCACACACCCTTGCCTTGGCGATCGATAGAGTTCATCAAGTTGGTCAAATCGGACATGACTTCTTCCTTGAGATCATCTTCATCATCCTCAGGACCACACACAAGCAAACGAGAACCAGCAATGGCCTTGTCGAGATCAGGAGCAGCAATCTTGATACCAAGAGCAGCCTTGACGGACTTGTGATGAACGTATTGGGACTTGATACGCAATTCACGCATAGGTTGAGGAGTCAATAATGCACGGACTTGGGTAACAATAGGGCCATTAAGACCACACAATACAATCTTGTCGCCTTCATGCAACCAGCCATTGACAAGGACAACATCAATGGTAGTACCAAGACCTTCAATCACCTTGACTTCCAAGACGGTACATTCAAGCTCGGTAACGTACATCAACTTGTCACTCATACGGGTCTGGGTCAAGTTGACCAACAAGTTGAGCATATCGGGAACACCTTCACCAGTGTGGGCGGAAGTGGGCACCAATGAGACGTACTTTGCAAAGTTGGGGTTCTTGTAATAAAGAGCGGCGTTGAGACCTTGTTCAGCAAAGGCGAGGATGGTCTTTTCCAAACGAGTCTCGAATTCTTGTCTGACAGACTTCTTTTGCTTTGCAAGCGAATCCTTGAAGGAGTTGTTGGGAGTTGCCTTCCATTCGAAAAGACGATCAATCTTGTTCAAGGCGACAATGAAAGGTGTACGACGATCACGCAACAAGCGAATGGATTCAAGAGTTTGTTGTTCAAGACCGTGCATAATGTCGACCACCAAAATGGCAATGTTACACAAAGAGCTACCACGGCTACGAAGGTTGGTGAAAGACTCGTGACCTGGAGTATCAATGACGAGCAAACCAGGCACCTTCATTTGCTCAACTTGATCCTTGCCCAACACAGCAGTCTTCTTTTCAATGGCTTCGGCAGGGAAATAGGTAGCACCAATCTGTTGGGTAATACCACCAGCTTCACCTTCTTGGACATTGGTTTGACGAATCTTGTCAAGCAACTTGGTTTTACCTATCATCAATGACAAGGGCCTATTAGTATCCAAGCCTTTATATTTTCCTCATGATTCCAATTACATACCAGTATCGACGTGACCAAGAATACAGCAAATAGGTGAACGCAAATCATCCTTAGAACGAGCAGCCAAAGCGTCCTTTTGACGTTGTTGACGACGAGCAGCAGCCTCTTCCTTCTTCTTGAGAGCAGCAAGTTGAGCAGGAGACAAATCTTCCTCATCGCTATCCTCATCCCAATCATCACTGCTATCTTCCTCAGATTCGCTCTCTTCCTCAGCCTTCTTAGCAGGAGTGGCAGCAGCAGCAGGCTTCTTGGCTTCTTCCTTCTTGGGTGCTTCCTCCTCTTCAGATTCATCTTCCCAATCATCCTTGACATTGTCTTCCTTGGCAGCAGCCTTATCTTCTTCCTCATCAGTGCTATCAGCAGCCTTCTCCCAATCATCATCATCAGAAGCTATCATAACAAAATGTCAATCATCGATCCATCACAAAAAATTGTTGAAAACTTACATTCTTCCTGCTCTTGTTGTTTCTTGGCAGCCTCCTCTTCTTCCTTACGCTTACGTTCCTCCTCCTCACGACGTCTTTGCTCCTCTTCTTCTTCACGCTTCTTCTTCTCAAGCTCTGCCTTGCTGGGACCCTTACGCTTCTTGCTCTCGTAGACGATGCGCTTCTTCTTTTCAGGTTCAGCAGCTGATCCAGATTCATTCGACTCGTTGTCTTCGTTGAAAGCAGCAATCTTGATCTGTCCAGAAGCAAGCAATTGCTCGGTACGCAACTTGGCCTTCTTTGCTGCCTCCTTTTGGGATCGGGTCATATATTTGCCTTCAGCCTTAAGTTGTTCCTTCTTGGCCTATTTGGATCCATATTTGTAAGTCATACTTGATTGCCAATATATAATCATGGTAGTGATGCCTTACTCTAGCCTTTGCACGCTTTTCACGCTCCTTTTCTCTGATGGCTCTTTCTTCCTCACGACGCTTCTTTTCTTCTTCAAGGGCACGTTGACGTTCCTCCTCTTCCTTACGCTTGGCTTCTTCCTCAGCAGCCTTTTGAGCCTCCAATTGTTTCTAAAATTCATTATTAGTAACCATGGAATCACACACCCAATCAGTCCAAAATGACATACTCTCAAAGCGGCAATACCAGCGGGACCCTTCTTTTTGCCCTTACCACCAGCAGGAGCAGGAGCAGGAGCAGGTGCTGCCTTCTTCTTAGATTCTGGTTCAGCTGCAGGTTCTTCCTTGGGCTTTTGTTGTTGTTGTTGCTTTTGCTGTTGATTGCCCTTCTTTGCTGCTTCCTCAGCCTCCTTTTTCTTCTTTTCAATGTTGGCAAGACGCTTGGCTTCACGCTCACGTTCCTTCTTAAGACGCTCCTTTTCCTTCTTGCTCAAAATACGCTTTGGCTCCTCTTCCTCAACAGCTGGTGCAGCCGCGGCAGCGGCAGGTTGCTGTTTCTTGTTGTTCTTTTTCTTGTTGTTCTTCTTGTTGTCGTTGAACCAATCATCCTCTTCCTCATCAAGATCATCAGCTTGGACAGGTGCTGGTGCTGGTTCCTCCTCTTCTTCTTCTTCAGATTCGACCACCTGTTTCTTCTTCTTGTTCTTCTTGACCTTGGTCTTGGCTGCACGATTGACCATAGCCATCAAACTAATACCAATGGATCAGTATACGTGTCTTGTATCTATATCCCCCTTTATAATATGATACTTTACCCATCATCTTCATCATCGTCCTCGACCGCTAATGCACTGAACGAAGCTGCCTTTTTGGCGAAAGCCTCATCGTCTTCGGATTCTTCAGCAACAGCTGCGGCATTCATATCCTCCTCAAACTCGTCATCCCTAAATACGTTAATCAGTTTCCTTGTTGCTCCATTGTACCATGCGTCTGTTCATTAGACATACCAGTAATCGTCCTTTCTCTTATTGGCAGACTTTTTCTTTCCCATGGTCGGTGGTCGGTGGTCGGTGTGTGTATTAAAGGAAGAGAAGTTGAATACTGCAAAAATTGGTCTTGAAAAAACAAGAAGAAATCTCGGAGTTATCAGTCACACAGATCCTCCATTGCTGTAGTACGATCATGCTGCGGTTGTCTCCAAATACATACCAACAAATTGATATAGATATAGATACGTAATTGTTAATGCATATAGATAGATAAATTGTAGATAAAAAAGTGGGTATGTAAAAGAAAGAGCTACAAATGTAAACGAATGGAAGGGTGTGTGTGTGGAGGGAAAACACAATCAAAGTGTATCATTTTTCAGTTTTTCAATGGGAAACATCTGGTCAATCTTGGATATCCAATCGATCATATCTGCTCTTGACGAGGCTTGTAATGTGTATGCATTGTTGCTGGTATAAAGGGCGAATACATTGGATCGCTGTAAAAAGTCATTTAGCATTGTAACCCTTCCAACCAATCCCCCTTTTACACTACTTGCCTCTATCATTTGCTCCAAGGCTTGGTTGTAATCTATGCGCACCGATGAAATATTGATAACGCCTTGCTCATCCGTTTCCGATTGATCCATGTAAATATATATATAGGGTCGACGAACAACGAACCACAACTTGATCCATTTGTCATGAACGGCACTTTCTTGGTATGTCAAATATCCTCGTTTAGATACATTGTCGCTATAACAACAATCAAAGATCAGTTGTCGTCATTCATTCATTTTCATTCATTGTCATTTACCTTTGAGTGACCAATTTTACTTCAGCGAGCAATTTGGAACAGTCTCGTTCTTCTTGCCGTAAATCAAAATCAGGCATGCCGGGTATGGGTGGATCTTGACTAATCACAATCTATCAAAAAAGCATATGCATTAGTATCATCCAATAGCGAAAAGGATGCACTTTTATATCTTACCTCTTTATGAGTACCATATTTTTGCTTCCAAAGATCAAGCACTTTTTGTGCTAAAGCAGCTTGTCGTTCTGATAATGCATCGTCGGCATCTGCTGCTGAAGAGGATGATGAAGCACCATGGATAGCTAACGGAGGTAGCTGCTTCCTTTGTTGCTGTAAGGTGAGCACTTGTTTTGTAAAAGCAACAGCTTCCTTGCGACGAATGCGTTCACGGATGTGTTTATAATCATTGACCAAGGATACACCACGAGGCCGCCAACTTCCAAGATATTCTTCACCTCGCACATATTTGGATACGGTATTCAGACGCCACAATTGGCTAAGTCGGCGTGTCATGGGGGGTCGTAAATGAACAAGGAACATGGCACTGCATTTGGGTAACTGCTTTTCAGTGGATGCACCAAGCAATTTTCGTAAACGAGAGCGAGTACCAGAAGAAGCAGCACCATCACGACCATGGATACGAACAGCAATGTCCATGCTAAACTGAACAGGTTTGGAGCACTTTGCTGCCTCAATTTCCCATCTCAAGTTGAGCAAGATTCGAGTATTGTGGGCTGTGATACGGTTCAAAAATAAACATTCATGCTGTGAACTATCCCACGCACCCTGAGCGGTCAGCTGACTTGTGCCATCATTGTTGTACACCACGCTTTGTTGTGACAGGAGCTTGATAGGAATGTCGTCATGTGCTGGTGCATCAATAATCCTTCCTTTCGGATCCAAGAGTCGTACTCGTCCCACACTCGCACGCGATATCCGACTCCATTCAAATTGACGCCCTGAGGTATGTGACAATGTCAAGCAAATACGACGTTGAAGACCTTGACGCAGCGTAAATACACCCCTGTCAAGTGCATTGTGTGAGGTGACAGGCACAGGCACATAGTCGCCATTCGGTGATAGTTCGCATATTTGTGCCCATGAAAGTACATCATGTCGTTCAGCAGCGAGAAGTTCCTCTTCAGAGCGTCGTTCAAGGGTGCCATTAGCTGTGTGATTTGAGTGAATGGATGCTTGATCAGATGCTGCTGTACGATGCGTTGTGCTGCCATTACTTAGAGTGCTTGAGGAGCCATTCATGGGTCGATTTGCTGCAAGTAAATCTGCCAACCTTGGCTTTTCACGCTGATCATCCCATCGCTCATGTTGCGATAATACACGATTTTGTGCCACGCCAAAGATCTCGAATGAAATCATGCCTTGCATTAATACATCCATCACACTTCGTGTCACCACCAGAGAAATAGTTTGGCTGTGATCAAGGCGAATAGGTCCATTCTCAAAGTCACTGATAGGATCCGTCGCAAACACCTTTTCAGCTGTGGAGTGCTCTGGGATACCGCCAAATGATGATAGCTTGAATTGCACATGCACATCTTGGTAATCAGCATCAATGATGCCTGTCAATTCAACCAATCGAATCTCAAAAAGTAATTGTTGGCCAACTCGTAGCATGAATCCATCGTCATCCACTTCATCGTCTTCTTGATCCACTTCCTCATTGTCGAGATCGGATAATGAAATCCTTGCTTCTGGGCCCTTGATAGCGACTGATCGTGCAATAGGTGAAATGATCGCACGTAACATGCCTTTGATTTGACCTGTGGTACGACAAATAATCTCCATGTTGCTCTCGTAAGGTTGTTGTAATGCAAGGTTACGAATCGATGTAGAAGCGCTGCCAATAAATGAATATTTTGGACATGGATCTTCAAAGAAGGGATCTTCCCAATTGAAATGGCTGCGGTACATGGGTCGATCAACAAAGTTGTAGAGATTACGCATTTTGTGTAGTCGCAATTTAAGTCGTTCAAGCGACCATACATAAACAACTTGGTGCTTGCGATCAATCACACGCACGCCAATGCATGGTTTTGGTGTGGATATCAATGTGGTATCTTCATCCGTCTCAAATTGGTGCAATGCTGATGTCGTCTCCCAATAGGACATTGGATTCGAAAATTGGCCGTCTTCAATGATCGTAAACTGATACAGCACATCCTTATTAAGCTCGCGTGAAATAATATTGGCTTCCTTGAGCATCACGGCATTTGTCAACACGACTTCAGCCATGGCGACATAACGTAACCCTTTCCACTGTGCTGCCACCTTGCGTGCTAATGCGATTTGTTGTTCAGTGTATCCTCCTGGTGGGCCGTTGGTCATGAGCTGTTGCGAAAATTGGCGTGACATGCGTGTAATTTCAGCTTCGTAGTTGCGCTTTTGATTCACCAATTCCTTTTGCAGCTTTTCCTTTTCAACTCGAAACTTTTCCTCAAGTTCGCTGTGTACAGTGGTTTCAGTGCATACGCTCTCGAGCCCGTCATTGAGCACTGTGGCCACTGACATGGAGTTGCGATAGGAGTCACCCGAAGAATCATCATCATAGTTATCAGTGCGACTTTCAGATCTCGTTGTTCGGCGATTGTTGCGAATTCGAGTGATATCATCATAGAGCTTTTCCAAATCCTCATCCTTCATATCACCAAAGTTGCTCTCGTTGGCGTAATACTTGAGTACAGCTTCACGGCGTGCGTAATTCCAATCGATAACTTCAGATCCAATCATGCTAGCTGTCTCAGTGGGTGATCCAGGTCGCTCATCATGATCAACGCTATCGCTTGTAGGTGATGGACTATTGCCTCCCATGGCAGCTTTCTCAACAGCAGTCTTTTGTAAACCTCGTTCACGTCGTACTTCTTCAGGATGGTTGAAGCGGAAAATATGATAATCACCAAGGATAATGCGATATCCACTACGTAGACGACGAGGCTCGGAAATACGCATGCCATTGACCATTGTCACTGAATCGCCATTGGGATGGATGGTGACAACTCCATTGTTGTTCTCAAAATAGCAATGGCCATCTTGAATATTGGATCCAGAAAGTCGAATATCAGGGGGATCATCGCTGTCATCTCGACCCACTTTGGTGATGCCATGTTTGATTTGATACATGAGACATTCTGACATGAGAGGATCCTCGTTCAAATTCACCAAATGCGGCATTTTCTTTGGAGCATAGACGCCAACGTTGTTTTTGTGTACTGCAATACCCAATTCTTCCAACGCCTTTTCACGTTCGACATGGATTTGCTCCGTCTTTTTCAACTTTTCCTCCCATGTCTCATTCAAATTGGCCAATAACTTTTCAGAGCTCTGTAGCTGATCCACAATCTCTTGTCGCGTCATCTTTTTCTTTGTGCCTTGGCTATCCGTGATCTCAATCTCCAGCTGTTGTTGTGCCTTATTCAAAGCTGATTTCGAAAACACAGGCATCGAATTTTGTCGACCTTTGGCATCATTGTTCTTGTACGAGCTCTTTGCTGTCAGCTGCTCAACTTCCTCAGGTGCATATGTTCGTAGTCGATCACGCAACACTTCCAACTCATCCTTGAGCTCACGAATCATCTTTGCGTTTGGATCCTCATTCACAACAGCCTTGTTTCTGATCTTCTTGGCTTGATCGGCATAACGAAGCGTACTCAATGTCTCATCATAATCGGCTGGTGAAATGGCTGCAATCATGGCCGTCTTTGAGTTGCCACCCAATGAATCTTTCAATAACCACGTGAGGACCTGGGGATTACAATGAACATTATTAGTGACCCTGATCCCCTATCTCATATACATACGCTTACATACCGAATCACGATAAGGAATAAAGGCTTCTTTCTTTTTCTTCTTGCCCTCGTTCATGGATTGTTCAGCCAAGCCAGCAATGACCTTGCCGAGTGTTGTCAATGATCGATTGATATTAGCACCTTCCTTGAGACGAGCACCTGTCGCACCAGTACTATTGGCACGTTCACTACCAGCCAAATCCACCAAACTAGAAATGATAAATCAGTATCCACCCATTATCCATCCTATCCCTATCGCGTCATACCTGATTCTAGCCACCTTTTCTGTCTCAAGCTTGGTCAATTCATCTTTACGCTTTTGGGTGAGATGTAAAGTGAACACGGCATGTGAACGCGAAGATGTCTCATTCATGTTGGTAGCAGCCACCGTTCTCGCCTAAACCAAATCCAGATGTCAATACATGCCGTTGCTCGTAGCGCTTGTTTGTCAAATCTATACCAACCTTGTTGCCTTCATCCATGAGGTGGTTGATATCATCAAAGGATTTTACGACGAGACGTGAAAGATCTTCAACATAGGGACCAGTACTGGGATGCTCACGGACCTTAAGGTTGCCTTTGTTCTTTGGATTCAAGAGATCCCGCACCTTCTCATTGTAGATTTCAATGTAGGACACCTCCACACGATACGTCAGGTTCTCATCATCGTTGGCTTTGATGCGCTCAAATAATTCGCTGCATGTCCTTGGCGTGATACCATGGTCATCACCATAACCCATCTACATGTAGAATACATGTCAACTCATTTCCTTGTTGATTCCCATCCTTGCATTACCATTGAGTATGATTTTCCTGAACCAGTTTGACCATCTAATCAATAGGACAATGTTAGAAGAGCTAATCCTCAATTGCATCTTGATCAACTTACAAGCAAAAATACAGCAATTGTATCCATCAAATGCGTGATTCAATAGATCCTCTCCCAAATCATTATACACCGTTTGTTGATCGGCATAGTTTGGAGCATTCTTGTCAGCGGACCAATATGACTTGTCAAAGGTGAATGCCTTGATATCTTCAGATTCTTTGCCTGTTTTGCTATCCGGAGGACGACTAAGAATGGTTTGATTGCCCTCCATCCGAATAAGGCCTGTCGCTCCTCGGGCAAGTTCTATCATTTCATGTCTTAGTTTTTCTTTCAATGCATGGTTGCTAGTTTTGTCTTGTTTTACCTCTCGCGTTGAGCGGACGACATCTTACAACTACTTTGATATTGCCTCCTCCAGCCATGACGTTGTTATTTCAAGTTGTTGGACACTCGTCGATGCTGTTGTGGTTGTAATGGCCGTATCGTTCTTCACTCTAATACACGTTTTGGGCGATCAGTTTCTATGCAAAAGTAGACCCACCCCTCTCGCTGTTCTTGTTATTACTCGTTGGTCGTGAATAACGTCAATAAAGAATGCGTGTCGATACGACAATGGGACTGATTGGTTTCCACTCGAGATGACGGGATTTATGCTGAACAGTCGAAAATGGCGGGCTCAGTTTGAGATGACGGGGAAGGTTGAGGGGTAAAGGAAGTTGATCCGTTATGCTCGGGGAATGAAGAGAGAGAGAGAGACAAGTAGGTTGTATTATCTTTTGGCCGTCACCCCTGTTGATAGTAATATGGAGGGTTGGTTGTTGTCTCTCGTAAAGTGGGCCGAGTATTGATATAGTCAAAAGAGGAGGAAAGAGTAGTCGAGAAAGGACAAGGCACCAACTCTACTTTACTCTCTCACATAGCATCCGGTTGCAACATCAACTCCGCGTCGTGTATCAAAGACCTTCATCACACACACACACACACACTCCTCTATACGTTCGTTTCATATCATGTTGCTATATAAAAATAGATGATTTGCTATGCTATTCATGTTACAAGTGTCTCTCTCATGTTGATGGTTCTTGATTTGGGCTGTGTTATGATGTTGTTGACGACGGTGGTGGTGCCTGGCAGGACACACAATGGGCACACAAACCCATGATATCCACCAAGTTGGGTTATTCTGAGCTTGGATTGTGATGATGGCACGCACACCATGTGAGATGCTGAACAAGAATTATAACAATGTACATGATCCCTTGATGATATCCACAGAAAAAGTCCTACCTATACCATCGACCACTTTGAAATACAAATGAAACGGCCCGGAGCTGTTACTATTACCGAAGAAGGGGTCCTTTGTGTCATCATTTTCTTTTTTTTTGGTTCTTGCATGGCACATACATAATGAATGTCTTTTCTTACATACCCACCTCCTTGCTAATGCTCTTTGTCTAAGGTGGATACATAATGCAGTAAACATTTACCAAACTTGAGGACAAAAACATGATACGCTTTTCCAAGAGAAGGTCAAGAGTAGTCGCTTGTGCAACGTGAGCTGACCATCCGGGTTGTAAAATGGTGTGCCATGGTCAAGTCAAAATGGGTTAAACCCAATTCCTCAAGTGGTTAACGCTTGTTGGAATTGCTGGGTCCACGTATACTTCCTTTCATTCAAGCGTTTCAACAACACGCGCATGTATATTTGGATTCATGCGCATTGTGTCAATCACATTTATGCATCATCCCATACATTCTTCATACCGATCCCCAATCCCCCCCCGCCACATTGATACACATCCAACGATTCCCCTTGACAATGGTGTTAGTGTACATTCACATTGCCATATGTCAAGATGAGAAATTCATATTACTAAATCTCCATTCATCATCATCGCCGTAATCTCCAATAAGAGCTCTCCTTTTGTATAGCCTGGGATAATGTGAATGTTGTATACTAACATAAGCCAAAAGGAAAATACTATTGAATGATAGCTACAGTGTGCTTAAACAACCTTCCTGCCCGATCATTTTCTTGATGCTGGGCCAATTGCGATGTGATCCGGCAGTGAGGGCGTGTCACAAATGATGCTGGTTTCGCCCTGTGTGCTGCTAGTATATGGTTCACGGCAATGAAATAAAGGGTAGCTGCCTTCAACTTCAAGCATGGAGGCGATGGTCTTGCTGTGAGAAAGGAAGTTGTGCTCCACTCCATCTATGTCTCCTAGGCCATCAAGACTTGAACGGCTTGCTAACACAACTTGCAAGTAGCCTCAGCACAGCAATATCCAATGTCAACATGTACAGCACACGTAAAATGTAAAATGGCACACACCCTTTTGCTATACGTGAAGATCATCATTTCTTTTATTTACGTGTACCTATTGTCTATCGTGAGGGTGATGATGACGATGGGTGGATGGTGTGTATAGGGTAATTGATGAGCGGCCTCAGTGTAATAGCAGTAGGGGGATTTAAACTTGGGGGTCAGCAGCTCCACGACTTGAGACAACGCTTCTCTTCTTTTTCTCCCACCTTTCCTTATTCCATTCACGACATCTCGATCAAGGTAATGTATTATAAAAAAATGCTCTTGTTGGCTGTGAGGTGTTAATGTAGTTCTGAACATGCATTGTCAGGGAGTGAGTGTGTCCAAGTGCTGAGGAATGAGCGTGGTTGGTGGTTGGTGGTTGCCATGGCGATATCGTTCCTTCCTCTTGTTCGTTGCTATTCCCGCTCTACGCTTGGTGTCAAGGTACGTTGAGAGTCCAATGTTGCAGCCGAACTGGTTCCATTGACGTGTTAGCTTATATAGGGATCAAGTTTGGTTTCAAGACGTTGGCTCGTTTGGCGTTTTGTTTCGGCTCAACTATACTACACCATGGTTTTCGGTTTCCAGTAACCAACAACAACGGGTCTTTGTGTATATGGAAAAGGCAAGTACAATAAACCAAACAATGAAAAGGATGTTTATTGTGTGTGTGCTAATAATGAATTGAATAGGTTTCTTTGGTCAGGCAATGCAACTTGAGGGCATTCATCATCTCTTTGGGTTCAAGTCCCAGCCTGTATCAAGTGGTCGCTGCGTCGCTCTGCACTAGCCAAGTGTGCTGGAAAAGCTTCTTGGAACGCATCCAGGGCTCTATAGGCCTGCGTTTGAGTTGAGGATGGGTCGATGACGATGGATTTTTGGAAGAGGATGGTCACCGTGTTAAGGTAAAAGGGGATTTGCAACAGCTTGTGAATGTGTTTAACCAACACGCTCTTCTCGTGATAGGCTCGTTCTTTCCCTTGAGGATTTCTTTTCATGAGGTGGGAAATGATTGAAAAGATTTGGGATCATTGTTTCTTTGGAGAGGATGAATGAGAACAACTATGAGCCTGGGCTCTACGTAAGTGATGTCCTTCCTTGCCATGGATCGAACTGGCCTTGCGTGATTCGTGCAGTGCTTTCTCAAGAACAAGGGATCGACCGACGTTGCTCGTATGATGGTGATTTCGTTTGTGAATTCATTCTGATTTGCTTTCTTCCTTGGAGAGGATCGCCTAACGGTATACCAAATCGTCATCATTCCCGGTACCAGATGGTCTAACTTGCCTGCTTTCTTATTTGTAGAGACGACGATTACGATGATTACCACATTCACAACAATGACGATTACGATGATCACCCCATCCACAACAATGACAATGATGACGACAACGAGATTCAAAAGGAAGCCTGCAAGATCCCATTCTTTTCAACTTGTGTATTTTTGGATGTTGGTGTGACGGATGAGATTGACGACTGGTGACGAGTACGAGCACGAATGATGACGCAGGGCGACTACGACGATGGTGGTGGCAATGTACAGTAGCAAGACAGCTAGATGAAATAAAGCATTGTTTATTTACTACACGCTTGTTGGAGGTTGCTAGCTTGTGGATTACATACTATTGCTTCGAAGATGGAATAATAAAGGTGGTCCGGTTATCGGTCATGCAAGAAGTACATGGATTTTGTGATACAATAAGGAGGAGTGGGAAGTGGGATCAGCTTGAGAAGAGAAAAAGTGAAGAGATCCCTCCATTGAGTTTCAGGATGAGTGACCCATTCAATATGTATACGTATCTTTTACATATACAAATTGGTTTATGCAGCTTGACCTTCTCCTACATGCAAATGTGATATGGAACCATTATTGTCATACGCATCACTTACGTACCTTCGCAAAAGGCAATCATCATCATCATCCATTTGTGTAGCAACCTGTCAAGGACGTGTCTGTGTAACCACCACGTGCCGTTTCACTCAGCTCTTCATCTTTCCGCTAATGCAGCCGACACCATCCACTAGGAAAAAGCAGTTCCATCACGCTTACAGCATTGGTAAAACATAAACGTGCCTGTATCTCCAAACTTTACAATGAAACGTGGGGTTTTTATTGGAGCTATGGGCTCGGCTTGGCCAACAGCACCTTGTGTGAAAGTTTCACGTTCAATGTCGCAACTAGCCCAAAAAATATTTTTTGGTCGTCGAAGAAAGTTTCAAGAGGTCGACCTCTGGATCCAGTTTGGCTGGTGGCGACATTGCGAAATCTGGTATTGGCAAGCTTGATCGTGAAACTTTCACACAAGGTGCTGTTGGCCA
>NW_026695449.1:0-525 GCF_029851405.1 Lichtheimia ornata | reverse complement strand
ATTGGCAAGCTTGATCGTGAAACTTTCACACAAGGTGCTGTTGGCCAAGCCGAGCCCATTGCTGTAATAAAAACCCCACGTTTGATTGTAAAGTTTAGAGATGCATGCACCTTTATGTTTGTAAGCGTGATGCTATATGAAGAGTGGTCTTGTTCATTGTCAAGTAGGTGGACCCTGGCAGAGCAAAAGATGCAGAGGGACCACTTTGGGTAAGTCAGCTAAAAAGTCAGGACTTCAGGGACAATGCATGATAGGTACGCAACCCTCATTTTCAGGTCATACATTGGCAGCTAACGGCCACTTTTATCCTATCACCATTGTTGCGAGATCCACTGCATGGGAACAATTCTCCCGCTACAGACATTCATTTCCATGATTAAAGTAGGTTGATCCGAGCTGATTTGGTTGAGTTACGCTCACACAAGATTACATCGGTTGAGCTACATCGAGCGTGCTTTATGTCCAGAGTGATGTAATATCTCTTTGACCGCAGCTCAGTCAAATCAGCTCGGATCAACCTACTTT
>NW_026695448.1:0-49059 GCF_029851405.1 Lichtheimia ornata | reverse complement strand
GGCACCTTTATGTTTGTAAGCGTGATGCTATAAGAAGAGTGGTCTTTGTTCATTGTCAAGTAGGTGGACCCTGGCAGAGCAAAAGATGCAGAGGGTCGTGTTCGTGTAGCACAGCTACTTTGCATGACTGGAAGGATTGATGGATTATACTTTATGGCTATCCACAATAGTCCATATATAGCGAGCTAATAGCCCATTCCTCCCATTCACCATTGTTGCCCAAAATCCACTGCATGTGAACGATTCTCCTGCTCCAGCCGAGCATTTCCATCATCCAAGTTTCTTGATCCGAGCCGATTTGACTGAGCTACGCTGGAAGAGCAAACATGAAAATTAATGAATCGCAGACCCTGCGAATGTCTCCGTCTTTCAGACTTTTGGGCGCTCCCATTCCAAATTTTCAAATGAGGCGTGAGGTTTTTATTAGAAAGAAGTTGATCAACATGCTCGGAGCACCCTTCTGACCAATTTTCAAGTTGGAAGCAGGCAACTTCGGGGCGGTGGGCCGTCCACTCTTACGCTCCCGCAGTTCATCGCCCCTCCTACATTAGGGCCGCCCCGCATTTTAAATCTTCACAATGAAGCCTGTGGTTTTTAAATGAATAATGTTGATAAGCATGTCCCAGAGCACCTTGTGTGAAAACTTCAGGTTCGAGAGGGGGGGAATCTCAATTCAAGGTTTGATGTACAGTGTTCATGCATTTATACAAGAGGTGTCCCGCCTATTTAATTTCCACCTCTTCCTCCTCCCGCATCTTGCTCTTCCTCCCATTCTCAACTGTTGGTCCATTAAAGTATACAACTACCACCTGCGAACGATTGACCTTCTTCAACCCATCATGCCAATCCTACAACTATCTTGATCCGCTTGTCTTTGACTGAATGGCAAGTGCATGGCGTGTACACAGCCTTTTTGTCACTCTACTACAACACACGCTCTTGCACACTCGTCGACCACAATCAAACGTAACAGCATTCATTCCAGCAGTTGCTATTAGCGATGCCTTTACTCCATTGTCTTGAGTTAATTGCAGCGACCTTGTCACTCTACTACGACACACGCTCTTGCACACTCTTCACCGAACGCGGCAGCCGTTGCTTTTAACAAGGTCTTCCACTCCCTTATCTCAAGTTACTTGCAGCAACCAGCTTTGCAGCCTTTTTTACATGAACAGAAGCAGCTCACTAGTATACACATGCAGCTCCATTTACGTGTAGCAATTTTTTTAATACACTCAACTTGATATGGATATGGATATGGTATGCATATGGGAAGATGTGATGGAAGGATTTGGATACATACCACTCGTGGGAAAAGAGCATTTGTTCTTATGTTTTCATTGTCAACTTGATCATTATGCTAGATGCTATCATCTTGAACGATTGGTGCGTCCAAGTATCGTACTCTACATGCAGCTATTATCAGTATCCTTCGTGCAACCTGGCAACCATGTACAACCACCATCGCCCAACGCTATGTTTTGACACGCCATGCATACTATTATACGCTCCTCACATCCATCCATTCACCTATGCACAATCCACGCCCAAAGGATAGATACTTATCAAGTCCATTGTATCTCCTCCCATTCGAGCAATTCGCTGTACCTCTCAATACACCTCTTATGAATGATATCGGATTAAAGGTTTACTTTAGCGAACACGACGACAACCACTTCTCAGTTTCTATGATGTGAGAGATCTTCTTCTGCCTAAGTTGGACCTTTTGTGTGTGGGCACGTATTGCATGGTATTATAGAAGAATTGATGGTATGGCAAGATGCAGGTTACATCCATTTGATTGTGCTAAAAGGAAAAGGGAGGAAGATAAAGAGTCTGATCGATTCATTGTGTCTTGAACAAAGAAAGGCTGTATTCGATAGCGTAACTCACCTCCCTTCTTTCCTTTGTGATTAGATCTTATCAAGAACGTCGTAACACACGTTCCCTTTTTGTGATTTAGATATTGTAAGATTGTCATTTATTTACGGCGTGAGATGATGTCTACTACTTGCGGATGATGATGCAAAGAAAATTCTACAATCGTGCGACGGGTGTTGCGTTGGTGAGATGCTGGTATAGCTCACTGATTTGTGCATCGTAGAATTTTCTAGCTTCGGCACGTTTCAATTTCAAAGTAGGTGTTAGCAAGTTGCTCTCCATAGTAAATGGTTGAGACTCGAGATAGATGGCTTTGACAAATTCAAATCCACGAAGTTCTGCTGCCTTGCCCACACCCGTCATACGCTTTAAAACAGCTTCGTTCACGCGTGGATTGCGACATAATTCCTGATAGCTCACGCCAGCCAAATCGGGAAGTACCACCTTGACAAGTTGAGCAAGCTCATCTGGATCAGGTACTATAATGCCCACAAGCGAGTTTTGTAGCGAGTCACCATGGACAAAGATTTGAGCCACCAACGTATCCTTGGAGTAAATGTTTTCAATCTTTTCGGGTGCCACGTATTCTCCTTGTGCAAGCTTGAAGATATTCTTTTTGCGATCGACAATGACGAAAGAACCTGTTTCATCAACCATTGCAATATCGCCCTGCATATGTAACATGTCAGCATAATGATGAAGCTATCAACAACAATGAAATACATACCGTGTGATAAAAACCATCCTCATCAAATGCCTCCTTGGTTTTGGCTTCATCTTTATAATAGCCTTGGCTGATATTGTATCCACGCACACATAGTTCACCTCGGGGATAAGGCTTGTCAGTCGCCTTGTAATCCATTTCAGGAACATCCACCAGCTTGAACTCGTTACAATCCATAGGGATACCAATGTTGCCTGCCCGTTTATCTCCCTTCACTTGCACACTTGCCGAACTGCAAGTTTCGGTTGCACCAAATCCTTCTCGAATGTCACAGCATAACACCACACGTAAAAATTGCAAAACATCTTTTCCAAGGGGTGCTGATCCACTGGTGATAAAGCGCACATTGCCTCCAAGGACCTGGCGCACCTTGTTGAATAAGAGCCGATCAAGTACAGGATGCTCGAATACACCTTCTTGCAAAAGATGCTCCATTTTCATCTCCACAGCCTTACTGAAAAGTACACCCTTGAAGCCTGGTGCTTGTACTGTAGCTTGCATAATCTTGCCATAGATCCTGTTCAACAGGCGTGGTACAGCACTGAAGATGGTTGGCTTGAGAATTTGCATATCCTCCAAGAGCGTGTCAATAGAACCACTGAAAAATCCAATACGTGCACCCACTGCCATGCATGAACAATCAATCAATCTTCCATAAATGTGTGCTAATAAACGTATATTAAAATGCTATTTCAAAAACAATCAAATACAAGAATAGATGCATCATCACTTACCCAAAGGAAGATACGAGATACCAGTGTCAGTGTTATCACTTGTGGTTCTAGTGAGGATACCGGTGACGGCAGCGACAAAGTTGGCATGTGTCAACATGACACCTTTGGGTTTGCCTGTGGTGCCGCTCGTGTACATGATACAAGCAAGATCATTAGGGGAAGCTGGTGTTGGTGCCATTGGCTTTTCTTGCCCACGTAATTCGATTTGTGCATAGTTGACAAGGACCAGGTTCTTTTCAGCTGACCAGGCACGCAAGGCTTCATCTTCAGGGGCATCCAAGGGGTCAATCGAAATAACACCCTTGAGATTGGGCAATTTGGAACGTTGCTTGAGCAAATCCAACACGTGATTTTTGGTACACAACACGATCTCAATTTCAGCATGGTCGATAATGTACTCGACAACATCAGGGCCCAAGGTATCGTAAAGTGCAACCACAAAGAAGCCAGAGATCGAACATGCCCAATCCGCAATATGCCACTCGGGTCGATTTACAGACCACACGCCAAGAGGAATAGGACCAGGTTGCTTGATTCCCAGTTCTTCACGAACAAAAGATTGTAGACCACTGCCAAAGTTCTGGATGCGTTTATCGACTTGCGAGTATGTCTCCCATTCATAGTAATCAGCAAGTGCGCCATTCACAATCGGGCGATGACCAAGACATGGCTGATCAGACGACTTGTCGTATCCTAACAAGAGAAGACGTCATTATAGGTGTATCAACAACAAAGACCATTTTCATTTACCTGCACGAAAGATGTCATAAAGATTCTTGACTTTGGGCGAGAAAGAAGGAATAAGCTCTTGGTTGCCTCGATAGACAGCTTTCATGCAAATTAGAGTTGATAGGATTACACAGGAAATTTCATATGATCCTTACCACTTTGACCCGGCTTTTGGGAGTTGGGAACTATAAATGCTTTCGGTACTTCGTCAGCCATATGGGTTGCGTGTGTTGTGAGTGTGTGTGTGTGGAAAGTGCTAGCGTCAATCAAGGATAGGGCGGGATAATATATATAGCTGAGCTTGCTTGACAACCATGGATAGTCGCTTACATAAATTGTCATCGTGAGAAATCTGCTTATATTACAGGAACCAGTCCCCACCATGGATTCTTGCTCCTTTTTCTATCATCATCCCCGTAGTAGGATCAGTAATGCTTTTTCCTTTCTTTGTTCTTTTAAACATCCCTCACTCTCATATCTAAGCATTTCTCCTTTACGCCAAACATCTCCGTATCCATGGTGATTGCTTGTCGGGGAACATTGTGCGGACTTAGCATCTATATCATGTACCTGAGGGATGTACCTTATGTGTATGGATCTCTTGGATGTTTATTGTAAGAAGTATAAATATATAGCAGGTCGATGACCCAATGTCTTGAAAAAGGTATAAATAATACATCAATGTGTTTCTTTTTACAAATGTCTGATTATGAATGATGATTGCTGTTATGTGGTGTACTAAAAGGTGTGAGACGCAATGATTCGTTGAAACTCCTATACACAATGATCACCGTTAGCTATACCCAATAACACATCCCTCTATCCTCTTTACCTTTTCCAAGTCACCAAGGCTCGATACCTGATCCGCCGATGAATCCAATATATCCAAAGAAAGAGATCCATTCACAGAGGAAACTGGTTTACGACCCGATTTTTGATCATGCACGTCCAAATGAGCTGTTGCATATCGTACAAGAATGTCGAGATCCTGCTCGGTCACATTTTTCAAATTGGCGCTGAACAACTGCTTGGATGGCTGATGAATCACTTTTCTCGCTACCACAATGCTGTTGTTGGTCATCAATGCATATTCGATTTGATTCTTTGGAAGAGGCCGTGTTCGTAGTGTGCCGTGTAAAAGAATCACATCAACGCCTGCATCCAAATTCCTTGATACGGCTATACCACTGGTGTTGGTGATCCCCAATTTCTTATCCTTTGAGCATGTCTTTAATACTGTATCAACGCGCCGTACAATGTCTTTTGTCTTGGTATCAAGCTGAGGAATCGATAACGGTGGACGTTTCATTCGAGAGATCTTTTCTGGTGACACTTTGCTGGTACTTGATCGTGGTGGGAGTGATGCAGCAGAGCGTGATGTAGGTTGTGTGCCCGTCTTTCGTAAAATGAATACTTTTTCTCCAGCCTCTCTCGGTGTATCGTCGTGTAGGATCTCGATCAAGCGATTGGATGGATTAAGCAGCTTATCTAATTATCGTGGGTGAGTATACGTTGATTTCTGTTGCATAGGAAACGCATTACCTGGTTGCGTGGATACGGTCATTCTATACCGATCATGCTCGTTGTGATGATTCATGTGAAATTTGTCAAGTGCAATTGTTGTCAATTCGGCAATAGAGGCGCTTGCAGAGACTGCAATCAGTTTGTCGATTCGTTCATGTGGTGTATCCTTTTTCTTTTTCCGCAAGTTTTTGGAGAAGGTGGATGATAGATTGTTGTCTTTGGTGTTGGTGGTATTCGTATAATGGGAAACTTTGATATAAACTTGGCCCTCTCTCTCATTGATCCGCCTGATTCGTTTATGCAAATAAAATCCGACAGCTGGGTCTTTGCCATGACGTGATGATTGCTGTTGCTGCTGCTGTTGTTGTTGCTGTTGTGATGTAGGTCGTGTATCATGCTGTGAAAGTTGTTTGACATGCGTCAATGATGGCATTGGTGTAGTCAAATGAGTAGTGAGCGTTTGGAAAATCGCCAATGGCTTGTCTTGTGGTGCCATAATGATTTCATCTATCAAGCAAATGGGTATTAAATTAGCCTTGAGCTTTGCATCAAGTGGGTTTATATAGTACGTACCTCCATTCATGGATTTCACTGTCAGATAATACTCGACCCCGCTACCATTCGTTGGAGTGATTGCACGCGAGGTACGTCCAGCAGTCTTGTTCTCGATTTGGGCGATATGAAAGCGCTCCATAGCTTGGATAAGCAATTGCTCGGCACTGGTATTATCATCCACAAGCATCGAATGATACATTGCACCAACATTGATGTTTCCAGCAAACACACGCAACACCTTGAGTTGAGCTTGACCATTTGCAGCCCGAGGTGTCTTATCATCCATAAGAATAGAAGAGCTGACAGAGGAGATTGATCGACCATCCGCATCCTCATTAGAAGAAGTGGGTTGAATTGACTTTGTTGGTTCCTTTTTGCCACGCGAGAATATATTCCAAAATGTGCTGGATCGTTTGTCATCTATGCGTGGAGAAGATGGCGTGCCATTGTAACTAACGGATGGTTGTGGTTGAACAATAGGTTGCTGTTGTTGTTGTTGCTGTGGTGATGGTTGTAATGATTGGGATGGTTGTGGTTGTATGGGTTTCTCAGGCTGTTGTGGTTGCGAAACAGGTGAGGGTGTTGGTGATTGTTTAACAGGAGAAGATGATTCAATGATTTCTTGGGGTTGATCGGTTTCATTGTCGCTCTCTTCAATATCACTGGCTTCTGAACAATCATCCTGCATATCCTCTTGCCATTCTTCGTACGCTTCACCAACCTCTTGCTCCTCATCATCACCAATCAAAATGATTTGTGCTTGCACACTGAGATCTTTGCACATGGTCACTCTACGCTTCTTGGTCGCCTTCTTTTTCTCCTCCTTTTGAATATAATGTGTTGCTTGATCCAAGGATGTCAGCTGCATCATGCATCATGCATGTTAATATATATACCATCAATATCATTATCATGAAACTTACATCCGTGTTCCGATGCTTGTTGAGACGTGCCAAACGTTCAAATGGCGTCTACTCTTGTTGTCAATATCCCATTCAATTCCTTTACCATTTCCCTTTTTATCTCTACCTCGATGTTCTCTGCTGGAATGTAACCCACTTCGGACGTCTTGATGACACTGACGAGCCACCAATACGAATTAGAATCATCCAACAGCGTCAATGCATCGCCTTTGTACACCGTAGCCTGCCCTTCCACCGTAGCCACAAACGTATGCAACGCGTAAACCATATCAAAGTTGATATTCTCGTCTGGAATACTAGGCGAAGAAGTGTATTCCGAGTCATCGGCTTCATCAAGGTCGTCTTCATCGTCGTCCTCTTCCTCCTCCTCAATGATATCGTCCGAATCTTCTTCCTCTTCCTCCTCGACTTCCTCAATCAACATGCTGTTGTTTTGCTGTTTAAAGAGATGACCTGAAGCATTGCGTTCTGATTGTAAAGCTGTGCTCACTGTGGGAGATGGCTGCCAATCGGAGACACGAGGATTGTTGCGGTCGACCTGGGTGTTTATGACAAGGTTCCTGGGCATATTGACGCCGTCGATAGAATATAGTTATGAAATACACAACGTTGAATAAAAGAGAGAAAGAGAGAAAAAAAGAGAGAAAGAGAGAGAGAACGAGCAAAAACAGTAAAGCTTAAAAGGGAAGTAAGCGTGTTAAAAAGAGAAAACGAGCTAGTGCAGCTTTATTACCATCTGTGTGCCCATGATACTGTGTAGAGTACATGTCGGCTCGGGATGAAAAGGCCATGTATCACAAAGCATCCGTACATCAGCTGGATCTTATCCCCCAATGCAAGAATGACATGCTATATTCAATGTGTTTATGCATGCAAATTCAAAACCATTCATTCATTTGGAAGATCTTTTGTTTATGCAGATTGTCTTTCGAAAGTAGACTTTGTTCATTGTACAAGAAAATGATGATGGATTGTGGGTCGTTGCTCAACATCTTGTCATGACACGTGTCTTTACTTTAAGATGATGGTGAACTTGCATCGCCCATTGCACAGCTTATCGTCCCATTACACAGGTGGATGAAACACTTCCTTATAACAATCAAACTATTTGATTATTGCGCCTGATCAAATTTAATTTATTAGAGCAGATAATTTGATCCAGCATGGGCGGTCTCCCATCAAGTAGCTATGCATTCGAGCCTTTGAGCTTCTCTTTATAGTCCTATCTACTATGCTATGCTATCATTCCTAAATCTTGGCTTTTTCTTTCTCTATTTTGTGTAAAACGTGTTATTTGTGATGATGCTCCTTGTGTTTCGATCAAGTAATTATCGTAGCACATTGTCTGCGGCTGTCAAATTGTCAGGAATTCAGGATCAATTCTACCACCCATGGAAGTACTGATACTCGACCATCGAATTACGAGAAGGTGTAGTACATTAACAAAGACGTAAACATTGTCTCTAACATGCATGTGATTTTGAAATGGACCGAGATTCTCCTTAACCCAGAGCTCATGAAGCAAAAAAAAGAGTGGTTGCACACAACCGAGGACTGAACTTGAAATCATATATTACGATGTTACACTTCTAGACCTGCCACAGGCCCCAGCACCATGGTGCATGCTTAAAAAACGATAGCCTTCTCCTATTTTCTACATATACCGCGCAAAAGATACCATAGGTGGTGCATTGAATCATCAGCATATATGCATGGGAAAAAAAGACATATGTAATGGTAAAAAGAAGTATACAATGAAACAACATAGATAAAGAAATATCAAAGGCATAAATCAAGTCATGAAGAGGATGATGCAATAGAGAAATGGGAGAACATGGATTGAATATGGGGAGCCATTTTGGGTTGCCTCCTTGCGATAGCCAAAAGCTCTGTTTCGTATGGCATGAAGTAATGATGGCTCTGTGGATCTTTGGAGAGTTGTCGAAGCAAGTGGGCCGCCACGAATGCAATGCCTTGTGGTTCAGAATAATCAATCATGGTAGCACCATCATTACCATTGCTCATGGTATTCGAAGCAGGTACGGCGATTTGTTGTCCATCGTCAAAGTGTGTTCCAAGATGCATAGCCATTTCATCCTTGTCCTTAAACTCGTGCATGGTATTGGCACAATTGGTCCACATACACTCGAATCCATTGATATCAGCTTCATGTGCACCGACATGCTCTTGTATAACGTGCCTCTGAAGGTGTAACTCATCCTCAAACGATTGTGAACAATTCGTCCATTGACACATGAGCTCAGCACCTACAGCCCCAAAAAACCATATCAGCATACATAATCATCATTGCCATCCCATAAAATACTAACCATCTTGAAGAATCGTCATTTTGATTTGGATACCTCGTACCAGGGTTCCTTCGAGGATCATTCCGCTTTGAGAATTGTCTGCCGCCGAAGCCTCGGGAAATGCAATCTTCAATACTGTGTAAAAGTCCTTCATCTTCAATGCTCCTTCCTGGCCAAATCTCATTTCATACAAGAGATACATGTCATCCAAAGACAACACGCTACTTTGTGCCGATACTTCAAACTTGTCCTTCAACCTTATATATATATGAAAAAGAATAAATGAGTTAATGAAAACATCGCTGTGTGTGTGTTACATACCAGCCAAGACAACGATATGGCTCATCAAGTTCTTGATAAGCGCTAAGATTCGGCATACAAGGCACCACACCATGTGGTTCAGCAACACCCAAAGGAGATCCTGACGCACTTCGAGGAGATGCACTTGACTGGGACGAACCATCTTCACGATCACGAATAACCTTGGGTATAAAGAACTTGCTTTTGACACTCAACAATGATACGAGGATACCAATATCAGCGCCAGAATGGATGGTCATCAATTGTCGTTTGAAGTCGGCCGATATTCGACTGTATTGATAGAGATACTCAATGACATAGCCAACCAATTCTTCATCATTGATCACGAGTAATTGGGTGGCACGTGCAACTGTAGTCATGGCTCCTGATAGTAGATAGACTTGGTTGCTCTCCACCATGGCTAAACTCGTCAACACATGTAACGCGCCTATCAAGAGCGGGCGTTCTTGAGAATTGAGCAGGTTGGCAAGACATGGGATGAGCTCGTCAAAGGGTCCGGAGAGTTCAATAAAGGAAGCAATATTCTCGAGTACGTCGATACAATGTCGTCCAAGGTCAATGTCGTTGGACGCACCAAGTGCCAGACTTCTTTGTATCATTGAACGTAACCTGGTATCAGAAGCAAGGATGCGTGCGTTGACTTCAAGGAAGGAAAAATTGCGCAAGATGTGTAAGATTTTGATGATGGAAGGCCGGTCCTGCTGGCCCAAAAGAAATGGATCGCCTCGTTTCAATAGCAAGTCAAGTAAAAGCGGCGTGTTGTCAAGCTGTAGTTGCTCTGGGCATTCGAATGAAATGGTGACAATACAGTTGAGGGCCCAATCCACATCCATCGGGTTGGAAGATTGTATCGCTAACAATACACGTTGCTTGATATTGCTATCCAGCTTGTTTGCTAAAAGGGAAAAAAGATCATCAGATCGTGTAAAACACCAATGACACGCTCTCTTTGGACCGTCCTACCTCTGAGACATTCCATACGATCTTCCTCCATAATGTGTATGTGTGTGGATGGATGACTTTGGTGATGCGTCTCGGCAATAGTGCACTGGCTGGGTTCGTTTCTGATAGCAAGCTCCTCGAATGAAAAGCTCGAACGTAACGTGGGTAACGATTGACCAACGCTCACCATGGAGAACGTTTCACGGGGATTCGGATCAGGCCGGATAGGAGTATAATGCGGTGCCTTTGTTGTTGTTGTCGTTGTTGTGCTTTTGGAACGTGTACCAGCCGCGGGCTTTTTCTTGAATGACTTGCCGGCAAGGGTCGATGCTTTATGGGCATTCTACCAATATACAAGATGATTACTATACAATAATCACATCACACTTTTATAATACTCTCACACTTACCGGACCACGAAGTTCCTCTGGTGGATCCCAATGTTTGCCCCAAACCATCTCTTCTTCCCAACCCAACTATGCAATGGGTTAGTCAGTTTCCCACTGTTTCCCTATGACGCTTTGTTCATCTTACCAAATTTCGGATATAGACTCCTTTTAGAATATACGCGCTATTCGTGCATGTACTTGGAAAGTTGAATGCATCTCCCACATGTTTCCAGCAACGGCTCTTGGTAACCTAGTTACAAGCGAATCAGGAAACAAGATCCCAATGAGGTACACCTTCCCGTTTGGCTTTACCTGATCGAATCCACCTGCGTCGATCACAGCTTGGAAAATCTTATAGAGATCGAGCTTCTTGCCACCAAGAATAGGTTCAGCTTGAAGAGTAGTGCTAGTGACAGCAGAATCTGTTAGAGAGAGTGTGCTCAATGGCAATAAAAGGAACAGGGCCATTTACCCTTTGCTGGCATGGAACTCCTTGAGATTGTTGATGAATTGAACGTAGTCAGGAGTGCGCTCAATGTCGTCCATAACCTTGGACATGGCGGCGTATGCGATAGGAATATTGGTGGATAGGCAAGATAATGCAACAAAGAAAGAAAAAGTAGTGAGGAGGAGAGGGAAAAGGCAGGTTCCTTAAAGTAGAGTCACCTCTCACGAAATCCCGTAACCATGAAGGTCCTCCCACACCTCGGGATTTGAAGCTGAATTTTGCAGGCATGATTGAATCTCTCAAAAACAAGATCGCTCGACCATGGTGTAACCCCACCTTAATCTTTTGTAGATGCGGATGACTATAAATGTGATATCCTCTTTCTATAATCGCCTTTATCTATTATAAGTTTTCTATATACACGGAACTACGCCGCTGCGTGATCGAGATGGCGTTGTTGCTACTTTATCAAACACCATGTCGTCATCAACAACTTGAATCAACCATCATCATCATCATCAAACATGGGCATGTACTATATAGGTATATGAGATAATAATTGATACAACAAGAATGCGTAAAAGGAGTCAAGTATCGTCCCTTTGTCTTGACAATGCACATTCATTACCCTGACTTTTCATTCTATGATCGGGTTATTCACCACCTTACTTGCTGTTGGATCTTTCACCAGCTCCTATTTGACGTTGATACATAATAAAAACGTATACAATGTTAACCCATTTCTTACCAATAACGCCAAGACACCAAGCCACTGGAGAGGGATGATCGAGTAACAATGACATTGTCCGAAATACAGCGTTTTTATCGTCGCTCACGCTGCGGAGAGACATACCCTTGTTGATGCTTTGAATTCCTAGAGTGGTCGTTAAGCCAACATGCCATTGGTTGGGGCATTCCTCTTCTGGATTTCGGATTCCAAAACTATTATTATATAGCTACTATAAACCTAAGGGGGAGCCCTACAGTGTAAACAGGCTCTTGCTATCTGCACGACACCAAGTAGTACACTTTTCTAACAACCGTATCACTGCTGATGATACAGACTTTGAAAATGAATCAAGGCATGTCCCATTATAAGAGCATGTAATGTCACAATGACAATAATGATAATGATAGTAGGATGGATCTAGCGTAATGATAACAACATTGAACTACATGTGCTAGCATGTCCGTGATACGAGCGTGGTGCTGTAACATGCTTCATCGGCATGGATACCGACAACAATAGATCAAAGCGTGCATGACTTGAAACAGGAAGTGACTCTGGGACCAACATTTCAAGTTATTGTGAATAGGTGGCTTTATGTGATGTTTGTCCAATGGTCAATACTATTTGTAGCGTGTAGGTAAATATGCTATAGCTTCTTTCTTTCCGGTACTTCTTCTAGCAAATCCCCGCGTTCTCTTTATACACGCACTCACACTCACTCACACATACAATGGTGGTCGCACCACCCGAGGATTTTGCCGATGGCAGCAGCTTCACTATCGGACGTAGCGGTTACAGCACGCGTCGTGCCATTGGCAGTAGCACTTCATCGGGATCGTTTTCGGCAAGCCAATCTCGGATCGCTTCGTCTCATCGATCGCCGCTTTTTCAAGATGACAAGCAGTATTCAAAACATGATCGACGACGACGATGGTGGCATGTCCTCTTGGCAGCGTTTGCAATACTTTGCTTTGTGCAGTTAGTGGGAACGTTTGTCGTTGGCACAGTTATCTATAACAAGTTGGGATCCATTCGCATTGGTAAGGCTCTTATCCTATATCCAATCTATCTATATATTCACGTGCTTTTTCTCTATAGATATTCGAGAATATCCAGCTCTTCGATACGTGGGACTCGACAATGCATCTCAAGTCATTACAAAGGATGTGGATGGCAAGCGGTTATCGGTTTATCACGTGACCAAAGAGTTTGGAGCAGCATCGATGGGAGGAATGGGGATGGTGGTTACTGCCATGGCAACAGCACTCAAAAGAACGGGCGAGGTGGATGTATCGATTGTCATGCCATTTTATTCTTTTCTTGACAATGAATATGACACCGAAAAGGTGGCGGATCTCGTGATCAACGTGAATCAAGGAAGCAATCAAGTACCTGTGGAATTTACAGTATGGAGGATGACGCATGGTCTTTCACCGACACTATCTGAAAATGCATCCAGCTTAAGAATGGTTACCAGCAACAGCAGCACAAGCGACACATCCTCGATACCATCACCCTTTGTACAACCTACGGAAGCGTTTCCGGTGTATCTTATTGGTCCGGGCAACATCCGTCCTTTTGACTTGGCATTTCGAGCTGATAATACAGTGGAGATCTATTCAACGCCTGATGGTTTACCACAAGAGTGGAAGGATCAATACTTCAACAAGGCTGTAGCTGAATTTATTTCATTTCAAGCAAAGTCAACGAGTTCGGCTGTCGACGTAGTACATCTTCATGGTGCTACCAACGCATATACAATGAAACACCTTTGGGATAACAATGACACCCCCACTCGACCTGCTATCATGTACACCTTGCACGATTATCTCGATGAACTACAATACACCATTCGCGCGAAGAACGTGGAAAAGTTCCTTGATACGCCCGATCAACGCTTGATACAATATACACGAGGAGGACGTATGTTTATGTCGAGTCTTGGAATTGATTATGCTGATGTGGTGACGTACGTGAGCCATCAAATGACGATTGATATGGTGGAAGGACGAGATGACTTTTATCTCAAGGAGCTCGTTATGGAGAACATTTTACGCAAAGCGCAGCAAGGACGATTCTTTGGCATCACGAATGGAGTTGATTATGGTGCATTGGATCCATTTACGAATGATCAGCTTGTCGACCATGGAGCATCTTATCCGCAATATGCCCAAGCATTACTATACCGGCAACATGATAATCAAACCATGACATGGCAACTATCCCCCGATCCAAATGACTATGTATCCAATGCCAAATATCATGCCAAGAGGTATCTTGTGGATCAAGGTATCCTTTCAGAGCGGGACTTGACAAGGCCAGTGATTCTATACGTGGGTCGATTCCAATACAACAAGGGATTTGAAATGTTTGATGATGCAGCACGCCTATTTACCGAACGCGACGCCAAATTACTGATCATTGGGCAACCTAACAATTATCCTTTGCGTTGGGTGGAAGACCTTGAGCAACGTTATCCAAATCATGTTACCGTCATGTCGACCGAAGAAGAACAGCACCAATGGCTTGTACTATGCCGTGCTGCCAGTGATTTTGTATTTGTGCCAAGTCTTACTGAGAGCTTTGGTCTCGTGGCTGCAGAAGGTTTGCTCTTTGGTGCACCTGTCATTTCTACAGGAGCTGGTGGACTTAAGGAATTCCTTGTTGATCGACCCTCACACGCAAGACAACCTGTACGAGCTGTTCCGGATGGCAACAATGGAGAGCTGATGGCTGAAAGCCCAAAGCAACAATACAACGCTTATCTCTTTGAGCCATTTGATGTACCATCACTTCAAGCAGCCATTCATGACGCCATCAATGATTATCATCGGTTTACCAAAAGCAAAGCTACACGAGAAGAGCTGCTCTTACGGATGATCCATGATGCATTTAACTTGGGATGGAGCAGGGGTAATGGAAAAGGACCTGTGCATGACTATCTTAAGGCATACAAGGTTGCTTTTTGCAGCCGGTGATGATAGATACCCCACATACATTAGTAACTAGATCCTATTTTAAGAACTTTTTTGTAATATAATTCTTGACATCATACAAAGAGTGTTTCCAATGGCCTGATCTTAGTTGTAGAACATTACCAGCCAGCCGATTGATAGCAATAAGAAAGGAAAGGTTTTATTTACATGAAGAAGGGTAGGTATAATATACGAATGACAAGTAATTATGCAAGGTATTTGAGAGTCCAGCTCGGATGGGGGCAATGCACATGCCATGAAATTGATGATCCATATCAACGTTGGGGTGCTCAAGTCTGACAAAACAGGGTTGATCTCATCACATGATAATCAAGTTTACTGTTGATAACCGATATCGAAATCCACAATATTAAACTGACTCTGTTGCTGCTGCACCAACAGTGCGATCACTCAACATGATATCTAGTATGCTTTGTCAACAAACATAAGCTATGCAATCATGTGAAAATCCCCTTACCATTGTATTGATTTTGGAGTGTTGGAGAAAACATCGAGTCCCAGTTATCAAGAGACAAATCCATGGTATACGCTGTGCTGTTTTGATGTGCCGGAGAACGATGAGCGGGTATATTGCCAGCTGTGAGCTGGATAGGTGATGCACTGAACAAGGCATTATCATCATCATTGGATGGTGCATGTTGTTGTTGTTGATTGGTAAATGTGATGGTGTCATCCGAAAAACGCGACGATGCATAGCTGCTTTGTTCATGCTGACTCTTTGATAAAGTTGAAGGTGATGATGGAGATGGGAGTAGTTGTAAGCCTTGAATCTTACGCCATTTGTTGGTGATGCGATGCAGCGTGTAATCCGTTGTCAGGAACCAAAACTTTTGAAAGAATTCGCATGGCAACTGCCAGTTGGATGGATCAGCAGGGTCTCCGCCATGGAATGTTGAGTCAGCAATAATGCATCGAAAACATTCATCAAGATCGAACAAGCCTCGAAACAAGATCATACGATCACGCATATGTGGTGTGGGAACGAGATCAATACGAGGATCATGTGGAATAGTCAACTATAGAATGGGATCAGTCATTGTGTGTTATATAAGATAGTGCTATCAAAAGGCTGTACCTGCAAAGTGGTGGGTTGAATAGTGAAAGGGGTTGAATCCATTTGCGCACAAGCTGATTGGAGTCGTAAACGAAGGCGTAATGTTTGAATGGCGGCGACATTGGTAGCGACACAATCGGGGAGATCGGAAGAAGGAGGATGAGGAGCTGCTGCTGAAGGAGGTGTTGGTGATGCAGACAACTGGGTGGATGAAAGATCAATCTCTGTTTCGTCCATGGGAAATGAAAAATCACTCCCCGCATGTGGCACTGATTGCACGCCATCCTTGGTTATGCATATCGATGTGGTCGTCACGTATTGTTGTCGTTGCTTTCTCTTACGATGATGATTCGTTGTCATCTTCCCTTGTGCATTGCCTTCTTTTGTCACTGTCAATGGCGGCTTATTATTGGCATTGGCATGGATGTATGCATTCACAGGTTCAGGAATCGATTTGCTGAGTAATGTCAACGCTTCTTTGCTCATGTATGGACTATGTTGAGGAAGTACCAAATGATGTCGAAAACATACAAGCTGCAGCGTCAATACAATCCCCTTGAGATACCAATTCTCGGAATTCAAAATGTCAAGGTCACTCTTGAATTGCTCGTTTTCAGCTTGCAGCCGATCTCGGTCTTCACGCATTTGTTTGACGGATGCTTCCAAATCCCGAAGATATCGTTCTTTACGCTCACGAAACGCTCTTTGGGCTGCACGATTTTGCGCTTTGCGAATAGCTGGTGATGTTGGATTAGGCTTACGACCAGGTTTCTTTCGCACAGGAGTAGTAGTGGGACATGGCTGCTCGCTTATCATCACGCTGTCAAATCCTTGCTCATTGGTATCAATCATCATCATCGGTGCTGATGGATCTTGAAGGAGGTTTTCAGTATTCGTTTCCTCGGATGACATGGCTTTGCACACGTCCAAAGGGTGCTTGATCTTTTGAAACGCAAAGAAAAAGAAAGATGAAAATGTTACCCAACCCCTCCTTTCATACAAGTTCCGCAGCCTTACCCGTGTCCTGATTGTTTAAGGTTTAGCTCTTGTTGCTTGTACTCAGCAAACGTCTTATCGAGAACGTGTTCTGTGATTGGTCATTTTACCCGCTTCCGAGAGCACGGTCAAGAAGTATGATGGAAGCAATTCAACAAATTCCCACACATTATTCCAGATCCAAGAAAATGCGGCGGTTGCACATTGTATGAAGCGATCATCTTGACTATAAGCAGCAAGTGGCTATCGTTTCCTTTCCCTACACAAGCGCTTTTCCTCCGTGGAATAATCGCCGTCCTTGCATGTGTGGGAATCCGGCAATTGTTTATCCAGACTTGAACATCTCCTTTGCATTAACGCATCAATGATGTGCTATCGTATACAACATTGGATGCCATGTAGAGTAGAATGGAGCAGTTTATAGAATGATGAGTTAATTTCACCTGTTGAATACAAGAATTTCTTCCTCTATTTTGAGATCTCAGCTCAATGATCAGCAATAATGCTTTCAACCAGCCATCCCTTAAAAACGATGTGCATAGTAGTTGTAGCCGTTTTGGATATTCAACATTCATCACTGGTATAAGCATGAACACATGATACTATGGCGAGTAGACCATCTTCTTCTAAATGGGCTACCGTACATTGCATAAATCACTGGCGTGGAAAAAATGGGGAAGAAAAGATGGGATGGCGGGATGAAGGAACACTTTCAACCGATAATCAGGCACCACATCTACATACACAGCAGTCATAGCCACGGGATGCTGGAGGACCTAAAAATCCCGCAGGCCACATGGCATTAAAGCTACACGCTATGTATGCATCACCAACATGCATGAAGGTATACCCATAAATACGTTCCAAGTGCATCCCGTGATCGCATGTACCAGCTGCAGCAACAATAATACTACATGTTTGGTGACAAAAACACGTCATCCATCCCATAAAGATGTTTTCTTTTGAATCATTGTTGGCAAGTATCCTGAATTAGTAAGATAATGGCATTGGCTGAACGAGCTCCCAGATCAAAATAATGATGGGTGCATAGCAACGAGTCGAATGCTGAGCACAAAATGCAATGAAGGGAACCCACATCTAGTCCCATGCACAAAATTCCATCCACGTTGTATTCTTATGTTCATGGATTGGGATAGCGACATTTGTGATATGTCACAAACAATCAAGGAGGGTAACGGAGAAATGTTATGCACCTGAACCTGGTACCTGTTCATCAAAAAGGAAGCCGCGGGAGCCGTTGTATCAATTGCAATCGGGGGGTGAAAAGCAACGGACGTGAATCGGTGTTGGGGCTATTCGCATAATCATTACCACCACGATGACAGCATTCAAGAGCTTGTTCTCAATATACATTGCCGCTGTGATACCGAATACCATTACAAATACAGACAAACCAATGCATGTGGTCCCCGATTGAGACATGGATGTTTATCTCCAGCCTCTGTGCCAAAATCCCGATCGACCCGTAACCTTAGAAACGTTCATGCTATGTCATACCTAGGCAACCATCAACACAGCCAAGACCTGTATTGTGTATCTTGGCATTGAGGCACGTACCAAAACAATACGCCACAGGGTGTCCCCTTTTGTGTATCCATCGCTGATAAAGGTTGCCACAAGCAAGACCCCTTTCATATCATCATCTGCTTTTTGGAGACACACTAATAATACAGTATGCAATCCAAGGATAAGTAATTGAAACACGCTTGTATCAGGGATCATTACAATATGCATAGCTCCTGTTGTTGCATGATGTGCCCATTGCGTCAGCTGTTCTGGCAACTTTACATCAAAGGTGGAAGAGATCAACATCATAAAAATACATCTATTTAATCGGCTTACAATTCGGGTGACGGCTCAATATATAATCCCATCAAGGGCCAATGCCGATGATTCCCATATGTGCTCATGACAACACAGCGAGATATGATAGGGCATCGGGTCTTTTATGCGGGACAACCCTATCCATGCAAACGTCATGAGCATCACTACGCATCACTATCAAGTGTAATGACACAAAAAACCCGCACGTTTCTCTTGGCACGGATAGTGCCGATCCCTCTACAAAGTTAAAGCGGTGCAATAACGATGAAGGGGGAAGGGGTGGGTAAAGACAAATCCGGTGAACGTCAAAACATGGCATCCCGTAACAACGAGACGCAATGTTGTTGTCTCTCATACAGGACATCCATCATCATCATCCATGCCGATACACGCACATTGATATACACACAACCCCCCACCTTCTCTCTTTGTCTTGACCTCCCCTGTGACCTTTTGTAGCAATAAAGAGAGAAAAAAAGAAGCTTTAACCAATTAGGGAGAGGCACATCAAAGCATATGAATGAGATAGTATAAAAGCAACGGGGTTTGCAACAAACCAAGGCCCTTCTCACACACCCAATTTCATACCCATATCATCTTCCTACCTGAATTTTTGAGGATGACTTCACAAAGAGTCTCAAAGTTTATGGAGCACCAAAATGAGATGGTCGGCTTTTACAATGACCATGCGCCACCACCACCACCACCATACAGTGAACGAGATCAACTACTACTCTCATCATCACCACCACCATCACTACTACCACAGATTCCGGGATACCATTCTGTGCAACACAAGCATTCAAGGATACCGCCTTCATCATCCACTGCTTGCGACATACCAAAAAGTGCCAAACATTACAATTATTGCACAAGTACCCGACAGCAGATTAACAGCATGCTTCAACAATTTCGACAATACATGAACAACCGCCGTGCTAATCGACGAGAAAAACGACCACAAGATGGCAAGACCAATCCTTTTGAGTAACAACAAACATAACAGCAAGCAGCGTTCTTGTTGTAGTAGATACCATTATCATCATCATGATTCAATTTCCATGTGTAATATAAATTCCTTGGCTTTGGGTGATTGTTGTGTATATACCCATGCATATGCATTTGCTTTTTTCCTCTCTCCTTTGAACATGCCCATGTGTGTATACATACATGATGATGTTGTTGTGCCTAATATTTACCTGCAGTTGCCCCTCCGCTCTAATAGGCTCATTGCTGGCGTGCATCGGGTATATGGAATCTTCAAATATCCTAACATGACGACCCTGTTATTGCTGTCACATTGTCTGTCGCCTGTTGTCAAGGCAACAGCATAGCAACAACAACAGGTTGCTATGTGAGAGAATAAACAATGCGGGTAGTAGTAATTGCCTATTAGCGCTCGTCGTATCATAGCTCGTACATTGAGCCGAACAAAACATCTCATTAACAATTGTGTCATAATGGCAAGTAGTAACTTGTTATTGGTATCATGATGGTGGGGCCAACATCATCATGCTTGACATCAGGTGTTTTGTCTCATGCTATGTATTCCGCTTCCCTCCTCCCCCCTCCCCCCATTTCTTCCATACTGCATCATTGTGTTACAGCTCAATGAAGCTGTGTAACCAGTGCATGGCAGGTGAGCACATACCTCATCACACGACGTCGACGACCTTCCCACATTCCTTTCACTCATTGTTTTATAACAAGGACATCATGCATGTATGTAGACGATGTATACAATAGTAATAATATTCATTCTTTTTACAAGTTTTCATAAGCCTTATCCTTCCCAGAGAATCCTCTACAGAGTTGACGGATGGCTTTTTCATACATAGGAGGTGCGTGGTCTATGAACATGGAACGAGAAAAGACAATTTCGGAGAATCGAGCTTCAAGGTCGTCGCAGCGAGTGAGACGTACACGATGCATTTTTTGTGAGGAAGGGGCAGGTGCCAATTGGGATATGAGTTCAATGTGATACACGGTGGAGGGTGGATACAACTTGTCAGCTCGCATGTCAGCTCGCATTGTTTTGATCAATGCCCAGAACCAATCGTCGTCATCCTTGTCCTTGTCTTCTTGTTGCTTGGAAGCTTCACCATTCTTGCAGTACCTGCTGACAATACGTGACAAGATCTCATCAGCAACATGGCTCTCCGTGTGAAGGCTGACGGCCACGTTTTTGAAATCCTTGAGCAAACCAAGACTGAGGCAGCTAACGATGTCATAGCCATGAACAACGCTAGTGACAAGACCACTGCAATACTTGCTTAAATCGAGTGACATGACGCTTGGCGGTCCAAATACGTAACAATGAATGGGTCTTCCAGCTGGTAAACCAGAAGCATTCGAGAGCACAAATTGGCCATTTTCCTTCTTCTTTTCGCTCCATAATACACCAACGAGACTCGCCACGCCACCACCCAATGAATGACCACACAACACAAGACCATACGATGGATACATGGCAAGTCCTTCCTGGATTGCTTGGAACACACGTCCTTTTTGTTTGGCGAGCATTTGAGCTGCATCCCACATACCGCCATGAGCCTTGAATTCCTCATCTTCTTGGCCAGCAATGGTCACATCGGCATAGGCACAGGTCAAATCAGTCAACACATCACTCAATCCCAATGTGCCACGGCAAGTGAGAACGATAGCGCGTGCTGCATGGTCCACGGTAACGTAGTGAACGAGTTCATGGATCGATGGGTGATGCATTGTAAGTAACGGTGATCGATCAGTATAGCTTGACAGCAAGATGTCTTCGATAGCAACGCCTGTATGATGAGCAAAAACATGATGGTTTGGTGGATGATGTGCTGAGGATGGGAGTACGCTGGGTATATTGCCGATGCCAAGGATCCGCATAAACGACTCGCCATACGCTGCACTCGCATATCGCATGAATCGTCCAATATTGGCAATCAAGTGGGATCGTGAAAAGGTGGATGCATCAAGAGCTGCTGATGGTGGTGGAAGGGTATCAGAAGAAGGGTAATGGATCACAGAGTTGTTGGGTGGTGGAGGTGGTGGTGGTGATGATGATGATGATGATGATGCTGATGGGTTACTAGTAGTTGCTGTTGTAGTAGTAGTAGAAGTAGAAGTAGTAGGATGCAAAGTCGTTGTAATAGTCGAGATGGTATTGGATATGGAATGCGATCGATAAATACGTCGGCGTGGAATCGAAGATGGATCATTGTTGTCAAGTGGGGTAATGGATGGGAATACGACGCTGCTGGTGGATGATCGTCGTTGTCTTACAAAGCTGGTCATACCATTGGCTCTGCTATGTCGTTCATACAAGTCGGATACTGTACGCTTATTCCAACAAGTAGGTCGACGTTTGGATCTGGTGTCCTCAATATCGGGTGAGAAGGGTTCGCCATATCGCTCATGCCTTTGAATTTGCTGTGATGTCAACTTTTGTGATATGGATGATAGCATCACTTTGATACCACGTTCTTCATTAGCAAGCTGAGTATCCGCCGAAACGGAATTCGACAATGATGGTGCAACAACAAGTTGCTGTGATGAAGGTTGTTGAGATGAGGAAGCTGTCGGCTGAAATCCATCAACAGTGGCCATGAACGTATCTTGTCGCTCCTCTTCGGCCTGCACAATGACATACTTGGCTTTCGGTCGATGTTGTTCATGTTGATTTCGATCGATTGGTTGTATACGAGTGGTTGTCGTAGTGGTATATCGCGTGGTTGTGGTAACTTCATACATCCCATATGGTTCATTATTGCTGCCTCTTGTTGTTATTTGTTGCTGGTCATTGTCATCATCCATCCCATGCACCAACACCTTTTCAAGCTCGTAAATCACATCAGGAGATGGTTCACGAAAAGGTATCAGGGGCTGCTGAGACGCTGATTTATCGTCCTTGTCGTCCTCATCATCGGGCACGAGACCATCCCACAATGCGGTAACCTTGACTTGTTTCATCATCCGCTTGTGTGTGACATACTGCAGAACAGCAAAGGCGGTCATGGCTTTTGTCAGCCCTGCTAATATCGCTACTTTGCCACTTTTTGCAAGCAGCTCAAATTCTGGATCCTGCGTAAGCTCACGATGCACCAAAGTGATAATCGATGCAATCGCCCTTGACGTTTCATTCGATCCAAAAATCCCATCAATGATGCGAACAGATTCCTCAGCCGTCTAACATGTATAAACGTTAACAAAAGTTGAAACACATAATCTCTCACACAATAAAACTCTCACTCACCTTGAGACCCGACTTAACGGTTTGGGATGTCAGCTGCAACCCTGATAAGGCAAAAAGCTCTGCCAAGGTAAATGTATTATGAACAATATAAATGCCGAGGCTGGTATACTTTTCGAGGACACGCAAAAATCCACTATACTCGTATGTGTAAGAACGGCTGTTGTTATGTGTAAAAGTAGAGATGAGATGGTACCTTTCTTCTACTTCGCTCGGTGATTTATCGTATGTGAGGGTGTGGATACGCTTAGCAGTGGCTAAAGCATTCGTCAATGCATGTCTCGATAGCCCAAGCGACAGCACCGTGCCGTACTTTGCAGCTTCAAATAGGGCTTCAGCAAAGACGGATGAACATCTTAACGAGAGGCGTGCTGCAAGTGAGGCTGCTGTCACAAAACTTGCTAGGTTTTCGGGTAGTAAGGTGGGCGAATCATGAATCGACGTTGGATACGTTGTGAGTTCGGTGGGTGTGGATAATAGAGTCATTTAGCTGAGAGGAAAGGAAATGAGGAGAAAGAATATACAGATGAATCGATACTACTTTTCTCCTCTACACGCTTACAGGCGTAAAGGAAAAAGGAAGAAAAACAAGCGAAACAAAAGGAAAAACAAGTGATATGCATTTTCTCTCCTATCCCCTTTCTCTATTTTTTTGTGGGGTTGGAGGTGTGAGTGGGTGCTGCATGTTAGATTTCAGGGCAGCGGAGCAAAGGTGGCACCTTGCCTTTTGTGGGGCCCGCCAACCCCAGCTCCCCACTGTTATGAACATGCACAGCAGCAAGTTGTGATCTGCTGTTGTATGTGTGTGTGAGCTCAATGCATGTGTCTATGGGGTAAATAAGCTGATATTGGTCATATGTCATGTCCCTTGACTTTTTCACGTATGACAGGCATGTAATTCATCCCACAACACCATACACAATCCTCTCTTTTGAATATAGCCTTTTACCGCGTGATCACAGTATCCTGTGCAACCTGAGCCCTTTGCGTTTCTTGGGGTGATGATGGTCACTGCTGCTATACTACAAGGTTGTGACTCCTCCACAATGCATCAGCTATGCATTATGCAGCTAATGGGTGACACTGCATAGCAACGCTGGAAAAAATGGCCTTGTTGTTAGGCAAAAGCGCACTGCTGCAATAAACATTCGTAAGCAAAAGGACAAGCCTATTCGTTGAAATGGTCTCTTCTCAATTAACGATGCATGAGCCTGCAGCTAATGCGTCGGGTTTCTTTCTTGGTCGGGTAAACAACATGCATTTGGCCACTCAAGTCCACTGCACTTCTCCAATCACTGTTATTTTTTGACATGCTATAATACAGCCATGCTTCAATACTTTCATCATTTAAATAAGAGAGGCTGCCATTCTAAAAAGAGGGGTTGCCATATCACAACGCTCATTCATCTTTGGTAACAAGGCAACAGTAACCTAGGTTTGGATGTTGCAGCTAGCCCGCTGTGTAATTGCGTCATTCCAAATATCAAACGTTTATGTACTTGGGCAAGAACACCATATTATGGTTTTGCTCGTATCCTTCGGCTAACGTCACACCGTAGCTTTCCTTTGTGTCACGTCGCAATCAAGCGCATCGTTGCACAAGCCTCATATACGACAGATCTTCCTAGAACATCTTGTCATTGCTCATAGTAAAAGAAAAGATGACGTCTCCCTCTCTTCTCTCTCGTATCGAACAACCATGTACAACATTTTAACAGCATTCAGCTCTCTGAAAAAGAAACAAAGAAACAAAGGTGGTTGATTGTCCCAAACGTTGTCATTGTCAATTATTGCCACCATGATAGACAAACACGTCAAAACAATGGGTCACATGTTGCTGACGTGGTTTATAGCTGTGTACAATAGCAACATTACCGATATAGTCAAAAATACTCATTCGTTTGCTGGTCATTTTGTAGCAGCTTCCACCCACCTTTGTCAAAATCAAAGCATTATTACACCATGCATTCCATTCCTACACAACTACTATGGCTTCGAGCTTGTTGACCCATCGTATAGATGTGTAGATGGTGCATTATCGCATGTAACGTAAAACCAAACGCCGGTGATGTTACTTTCATGCACATCACCGATCGCAGCTGATGATGAAATCGGTAATGTGGAGGTGATTGCTACACACCAAAGCACGAAGATCAAACATTTAATAGGTATACCCGAATTGCTGGTTAGCCATCAAGATCGTTAATATCTGATGGTGCTGACTGCTAAGAGGCGGATCATTGTTATTATCTGATTCGTTCATAAAGTGTGCCCCGTTTTTGCTCTTATTGCTGGCTACGGTGTATCAGATATTTGTATTTATCATTACCTGCAGGCGCGTATGGGTACATATACCTTCAGACCGAGTATGCAGAAGCTTCAAATGTATGATGCAAGGAGGTATGCAACAATTCACTGACGTATGATACAAGGTGAGAGCATTGCAGAGCATCAAGCAATCCGATAGCTGCTAAGAATAATGATAGCTTGCTGCCTTCATTGGCTATCCATCTTAACTTCCTTCAACATCTATTTTTATTAATACGATTATGGCTGGCAACGATTGAAATGGGTTGAGTTCTCAGCCAATCTGGCACCACTCCTTTTGCTCTGCACAGGGCACCCAATTTTATCAGATCATAGCGGAGAATGAGGCATCTGATAACACACATCAATCCGTTTGGGGGTATTGACGGCGATCACCAATTATAAATCATTCCTCTTTTGTGTGCTGCATTTGCTTCCTTGACCTTTTTTCTTTGCATTATCCTCACATAATGAATGGACCACATATTACAAAGTCAACCCAACATTGTTTTGCTAACAACTACGAGCACAATACACTACAACGAATTCCACATTATCAGCACCGTACCCATCATCGTAAACGTAACGCTCCTACGACGACATCAGCATTATCTCAGGATGGTGACAGCAGCAGCAGCAGCAGCACACAGCAGCATGACACCAATGATGACGTGAATCAACAGCAACACGCTTCAGATGATGTCTCTGTCGATCTCCCCACACCACCACCTTCACCTGTGGGTGCGCCTCAGCATTTATCACCATCGTTTTCTCGATCATCAGAATACAATGCGAGAATCCTGGCAGCTAAACGCAGCGGAAATTTGCGGGCTGTAATGATTCAGCTTGGCTCAATGAAAAAGCAACGCATCCCTCTCACACATCACACATACAATGTTGTCCTTGATGCACAAGCAACTCTTCGACGTGAAGGCACACCATTGAACCAAATTTTGAAGCGTAAATATCACCATGAAACAATCCAATACGATAATGCATAATATATTGATGACTTTTTAACATCTTGTAGTGTATGATGAAATGCGACAAAGTGAGATTACACCGACAAACTACACATACACAGTGTTGATTCGAGTGCTATGTCGACGAGATGTTGAGGTGCAAAAAACAATTGCCATGTTGAAACGACAAGCAGCACGTACAGGGGTTGCTCGAGTGGTTGATGAAGATGTGCGATTACTTGAAACGGAGCATAATTTGGAAAAGGCTTTGGCCATATTCCGAGAAGCCGCGGAGCACCACGTGGATCAAGATTTTGATGTCGAACTCTATAATCAGCTCCTGCGTGTGCTTTCACATTATGGGAATACGGTGGATGGTCGATTCGTCTACAATCAATTGGTGCATTCACCTACCACAGGTCCCAATTCGGCCACATTTGCTGCACTTATCAATCTCATGGGTCGGGCTGGTGATATTGAATCTGCACTTGGATTCTTTGGCGAGTACAAGACCATTCGCTTCAGTCTTCCAGAACATGATGCATCCTATGTTTATAACGCCTTGGTTGATGCCTATCTAAAGTGCAATCAGCTGTCAAAAGCATTGCAAGTGCTGCAACATGATATGGTTGCCGACAACATCACCATTACCATTATCCCGTACAATTCCATCATTCGCCATTATTGTGCACACGATCATGTGGAGGATGCATGCGAGGTCGTTCGTAGCCTTGTGGAAAGCAATGATGATGAGCACACCACGCTCCCTAAACCAGATGCCAGCAGCTATGGTCCGATCCTTGCGGCATATTGTCAAGCCGCAAAATGGCAGCCAGCGTCAAAAGTCTATGCTCAACTTCTTACCACTGACATTGCCAAAGCGTATGGAAATCTCGCCAACTATGCATTGTTGTGCCTCAATTCTGGCCATGGAGACGATGCTCTCAACGTCGTCGACGACATGAGACATGCTGGTCTTGAACCCGATCCCATTCTCGCCGATCGCATCATATCTTTTTTCACCAACAACAGCAATGTCGACAAGGCCATTCATGCATTTCATATTGTTTTATCAGCCATGTCATCTCCTCGTACGCTTTCCAAATCAGCCGACATGTTGGTCAATTCCAGTATCGCTGTAATCCAGCAAAGTGATCACGTGATTCAGGCACTGCAAATGGCACGTCTTGTTCATGGAATGCTTCACGAATTATCGTTATCGGCACCTGCAACAGTCAACGTTAATACGGCACTTGTGGATACCTGGCAACGCTTACGTCAACGCACATCGTCGACAACCGTATTGGATGATGACACCAACAATGACGACTTGATCATGTTATGCGAAGCGGTCATTGAACACCATTTTGACGACAACAATGAACAACAACAGCAGGCATTGGAGGCGCTCGTGTATGATGTAGCAACCACTCGTTTTCGACCCCCTATGCCGCTATTCAAAAAGGTCCTTGGAAGGCTGCGTCATCTTGGCTTAAAGACATCTGAAAGCGAATGGAAGGCTGTTCTCAATAGACATACCAAGCTATCCAACGAGGTGGATACCATGTCAATGGAACTCTCGCGTGCAGCAGCTCGTGGTGATTGGGATGAAGCCTTCCATCTTCTCAAACATAAATTCATCAAGAGTGGATTGACACCAACGGCTGAGTCTATGCGTGATGCGATTACTGCTGCAGGCAAGCATGGCAATGTTGATATGGCAACCAAGATTTACGAGTTGTACAATGGTGACAATCGAGTTGCTAACAAGGCCAATGGTCAAGAAGACATCTATTTGGTGTTGAATGCATTATTGATTGTGTATGCGCAACATGGCAAAATGGTGCTTGCCAAGAAATGCTATGATACCATCAAGACCATGGGATACGTGCCTGATAGCAACGCCTACGCATCACTCTTATTGGGTAGTGCACGGTGCGCCACGGATGAAGCCACGGATGCATTGACAATTTACGAAGAAGCCAAGCGACATGGTGTGCAGCCCACGACATTCTTTTACAATGTGATTATCAGCAAGTTTGCCAAGGCACGCAAATTGGAACCAGCATTGCGATTATTTGAGGAGATGCAGGAACTCCAAGTTGTACCCAATTGCATCACCTATGGTGCCGTGTTGTCAGCATGTGTACGTGCAGGATCCGAGAGCCACGCAAGACGTATATTTGGTGAGATGTTGTCAGCACCCTCCTATCAACCACGCGTTGGTCCTTTCAACAACATGATTCAGTTCTATGTACGTCAACAACCCAATCGCACCAGGGCACTCGAATACGTATCAGAAATGTACAAGCGCCGTATACGACCCTCCGCTCACACTTATAAGTTGATGATTGAGATGTACGCAAACATTACCCCTACGGATATGGTGACAGCCCATCGCATGCTTACTGAAATGGAACGTCGCCATGGTATTCGACCCGAACCAACGCATTATGCAACGTTGATCTACTCGTATGGCATTCTACAACGTGATGTTCGCAGTGCTGAGCAAGTATTTGAGACCATGCATGTTCAACCAGACGAGGTTGTCTTTCAGGCCCTTCTCGATACACTTATCACCAATGGCCACATGGATCGTGCGGAGAATCTTTACTATCATATGCTGCAAACCATCCACAAGAGCCCTTCGCCCTATATTGAGAATCTCTTTATTCGTGGTTATGGTCAACAGGGCAACCTTGCCAAGGCAGAGCATATCTTCTCTACAATGACAGACGACAAACTATTACGCTCATCCTCATCATTCTCAACCACAACAAGCTCTTCATCGAATGATCATCAACCTCCTATGGCTGTTGTCGTACGTGAACCAAGTACCTATGAGACCATGGTGCGTGCTTACATCGATAATGGGAGAATCGACAAGGCCAAGGAGATTCTGGATATGATGGCCAAGCGAGATTTCCCTTCCAAGGTTCTTGCCACTGTTGCTGATCTCGTCCTCGAGTGATTTTCCACAACCCCTTTGAATTTATGTAAATAGAATATTCCCCCCTCATCATCATCATCATCACTTTTTTTTCTTATCCCATGATCTCTCTTTTGACTTATGCATGCACCCTTACTTCATTCTCTTATGCTCCATTGTATAGTTTTCTTTGTTCATGTATAGCCCTTTCATGCCCCTGTTGCCCCTTTATTTCTTTATATGGATCTTTATGCCACACACTATTATCGTGCGAATAAAACGAGCCGCTTACCTTTGACATGTCCGACACCTTTCTCTTTTCTTTTCTTCTTCACAAATGTCCCTGACAAAAGCAGCAGAACTTGGCAAGTTACAAATCGCTCAATGTCACATGCTCGCTATCGCTTATTGACAGTCATTCACATAACAATAGTTCAAGCACTTCTTCGCAATCCCACTGTACGCATCAAGAACATTGAAGCGACCACGCAAAAGTTGGGCAAGATTCTGCAAGATGGCCCCATCAATCTGCACTTCATTAGCGGTATGGCTCCTCACGTTGTTCACCAACAAAACATGGTTCGTTTATTGACCAGCGTATTGCCATACTATAGACTTTGATATGACCATGTCACGTTACTGGGTGCGCAACCAGGTGACTGATGCGTTGGAACGTAATCCATCATGCCATGGTGTGCCTGCAAGATACTCCAAAATGTCTGATGAGGTTGGTATCATGGTGGATTTGGGATTCTGGAGAATGACAGAAAAAGATTACATGGGATGAGTCATTTGACGCGTGTGCCATTATAGTTTCGAAAGGCGTCGGATAAACTGGTCAAGACATATTACCCGATCGAGATCAACCAGAAAATGTCATTTGAAGAGAGGTTACCATACATGGTAGAATGGTGGCAAAAGGCACACAACTTGATGATCGAACAAAAGTTGTCTCGTGATGGTATGTTTGATGAGGATGATGTCCATACAATGGAAATTGACATTGAGAATACGATAGATCTCCGTAACATGGCTGAAGAAGCTCACATCTCTCTCCGTCCACGCGTCGAAACGGTGTTGTCCATGTGTCACAAGACCAACATTCCTTTCCTCGTCTTCTCGGCTGGTATTGGAAATGTGATTGATGAAGTCCTCAAGGCAAAGAAGCTTTTATATCCCAACATGCACATCGTCTCCAACATGATGCACTTTGACGAACAAGGCTATTGCGATTCATTCGTCGACCCACTCATCCATGTATTCAACAAGAGTGAGTTTCAACTCGAGACAACACCTTACTTTGAATCCATTGAATCTCGTGCCAATGTCATCCTTATGGGAGACTCGCTTGGTGATTTGAAAATGAGCAAGGGCGTGAAGCATGATTTGTGTCTTAATATCGGATTCTGCAACCATGATTGGGAGACCACTGAGGACCTCTACACTGAAGCCTTTGATATCGTCATTATGCGTGATGCCAACTTTGCACCTGTCGTCGACATCCTTGAAGCATTGAAGTGATTATCAGCATCCCCCTTATAGACCATCATCCTGTGTAATGTATTTTGCACGTATACCACAAAATAGAGCAAGTATTGTAGTAGGGTAGAATTTGGGCTATGCCCACCGAATAAATCGCTCTTGAAAAAGGTACGCATCTCGTCTCCTTCATACAAAGCTCAGACACCTATGGTATGCATCAACAATCAATATGAGGAATGAATAATAGTGTCCTCGCTAAAAATGGCATCGGCTCAAGAACATCAAATCCTAAATCCATTCTTATTCAATCATTCATGGAAAACGACCGTATGCAAAATGTGTAATTTTATCCTTTCATTCAAGAACGTCTTCATAAAGTCTTATCTAGTTGTAGTTGAGAATCAATGCAGAGGATGGTACAAGATCTAAAAGTGCAAAGGTAAGTACTTGGTACGTGGATCCAACGACTCTGCACATCCAAATTGCTCTCCACCCCTGCTCTACTACTTACTAAGTTCCTTCAATGTCTTGTCAAGATCGTCTCCTCCAAACGTTTTCCTATAACAATGGTCAATCTTCGAAACACACAAGTAGATAAAACATGCAAATGTTTAATACCTGGGGAAAGTCATCGAAAGAGCAAATGGTTGATTACATCCCTTGGATTGCAAAAACTCGTGTACTTGTTGAAGAGTGGTGTCAGCAGGGAATGTTTGAGTGATAGGTGCTATGCCTGGGACACGGAACTACTCAATGGCATCATTCAATACGCTTGTCATCTGATGATCCATCCTTATTCACAATCACATTACCTGCAAGCGAGCTTCATTATATTCCTTCTTTGCTGCTGGAGCAGCTGCGGCGGCTGAAGATGATGATGATGCTGCTGCTGCTTGTTGCTCTTTTTGTTCTTGGGCTGCTAGCTTTGCGGCTTCACGCTATAATAAAAGGAAGGATGAGTACTATCTCATAAGAACATACCATCCCCTTCGTATTACCTTTGCTTGACGTTCCTTTTTGTCTTGTTCAATTTGCGCCTTGATCTTAGCCTTGGCCAGTTTATCTGCTTCCTTTTCCCTTCTCTTTGCTTCCATAGCCTTCTTCATCTCCTTCTCCTCCATCTGCTGACGTGCTACTGAGATTTCTTGACCGGTCTTGCGACGAATCTTTTCGGATTGACGACGTTCCTCAGCTTCTTCACGTGCCTTGGCAGCACGTTTCTCAGCAAGTCTCGCCTTGAGTTCAGCCAACTTGGCTTGTTTTTCCTCCTCGGTCAATGGTGCAATGGCCTGTGTGCTCTCGGAAAAGTTTTGATGCGAAGTCTTGATAGCATGTCGTTCAGCAGTTGCGGCTACATATGCTGTATAAGCAAACGCAAACATTGATTTATCACCTTCACATACCATCACGGAAAAGCTTGCCACAATCATTACACACAAGACTTTGGGCAGTCTGTTCACCTTCCTTGATTTCACCTAAACATAGACAACATCCAATCTAAGTGTGTATTCTCGTGTTTGATGTATAAAAGAATAGCGTCGCCTTACCTTCTTCACTTTCTTTGGGTGCTTCACTGGTGGGTTGTGAAGGGTTACTGCTGCTGCTGCTACCAAGTGCTTGGGGTGCAGTGTCCTCGTCAGGCTCATCAGAGACTTCGGGATGGGCTAGCAACCTAGCATGCGCCACTTGAGAATCCGTATACAAGAAAAAGAGAAATACGATTGCTTCTTACCAATCCATAGCAGGTTGTAGACCAGCTCCATTAGTTGCCTTCCACGCTTTTTGGCTATAAACCAAGGAGAGTCAGTGCCCAATGACAATAAATGAGGAGCATGTAACGTACACTTTGACGCGAGAGAAGCCCATATCAACGAGAGTATCAATATCGCTTGCCATGGTTGTGTGTGTATGAATGAGTAAAGAATACAAGGAAAGAGTGATGATATGTATGCACGGCACACGCGTATGCAATTAAGAAGAAACTCAGTTCCCCTCTCACTCATTGTGCAAAGCCAGTATTCATGCAATCACCTATCTCCCATTGATAATGTTAAAATAAAGGGAATATGGTCTCCTGGACAACAGCAATCATTCAGGGGAACGTACCCATGGGGTTAATACATATGCGATGCGTGTACCTGCTTAGTCGTTTTTCATTTTGCATACATAATATCGTTGGCGGGGATTGCTCATCATAAAAACCATCACCACCCCTTCTTGACATCTCCTTCTTTCATCATCATACACGCACATACATAGCGTCTTTATCCTTGCTACATTCACATTCATATAGGCAACTCCCAATGATATATTCTTCATCAACCAACATAAACAATGCAGCATGTTGCTGGGTTACAAACAATGCTCGGATGAAATGGTTTCGTATTTCTACTACAAATGATGGTGATGGTATTGTGTTTGATGATGCTTTTCGTCTAGTAGGATCGATCGAAATACGATAGTGTATAGGTTTCTGAACACTGCGGTGGGGGAAATGAGGGAACTGATTTTCTCTTGCCACCAACAACGCCACCAAACAGTATCCGTTTTTTTCGTGGAGTCGATGATCTATCGTCAAGCATGGATGACAAATAGACACCATCATGATAAGATTGCCGGTAGTGATCCTTGTCTAATCATATAAGAAATGCATGTTTAATCTTTTGCCTTATGACGGCAGTGGATGGTACACACCTCTCGGTTCGAATTCAGGAAGATAGGAGCGACGTTTGGTGTACTTGCCAACTTTCCAAAGCTCGATTTGTGTTTTTACCTTGGCTATTACGGAGGGCATATTGTAATAAAAGAAAGTCAAGGGACGATATTAAAAATAGTCGAAAGAGAAAGGGCCAAAACAAAAGGATGGTCGATTAAGCAGCAGCAGGCAGCAGCAGCAAACCGGAGAAAGGGAATCAAATGGGGAACTTAAATGCAAGGAGAGGAAAAAATGAGCCTAAGCCAACCGTGCATTAGCTTCGATATGGTGTTTCGGGGATGAAGTTATTATGATGATGATGTCGATCGGAGCAGCTATTAGAGTAACTTTTATGTATACATGGATCTTCTTTTATTGTACAAATGGTAACTTAAGAAACGAAACCCGTCGCTCCCAAAAATATATGATGGATGATGTATTTTAGTGATGTGACTTTGACAATGCCGAACTAATCATCTTTTGTCTTCGTAAACTTCCCAGCTCCTTGACACATTCTTGTTGGACGTGATCACTTTGCTCAGTGCTAAACGTGCCCACTTGATCAAATTGACGAGCATAAAAAACACATTGCTCGATGCGGTAGTTTTTGTACAGCTTCAACTGCAGGATGCGCTACATGAGATCCAAAAAAGTTTCAGTACCAAATTGGGTATATTGTTGCTATGAGCCATTTTATGTACTTACCTCATCCTTAGTTAACTTATTCTCAGGTTCTTGGCCTGTGCGAACAATGTAGTCATTTGGAAGCACCCAAAGATTGGCACCATTCAAGTAAGTCGAGTATAGACATGCTGATGGTTCATCCATGAAGCGTTCCTCGCACCTGTTACCAGAGATTAATTTTCGTGTCACACATGCAAGCAAGGTACTACTTACCAGGGATGATCATCTCGCGTGGCAATATACACAGGACTATAGTGGTAATCGTAGTTGGGCACCAAGTATGGCTCCGATGCTTCACGCCAAAGAGGGTAAGATGTAGGGCCAGTGTTAAGGTTCCAATGATAATCAAGGATGCCCATGCGATTGTCATCAACCCATTCCACCATTTCAGCCTTGCTGGTCGGCCAATGATACTCCTCTTCCATACCAAATGCAATCGTAGCAATCTTTCGGTTACTTTCTTTCGGGAATGCAAAAGTGGGAACAACAAGCAAGTCGCCAGCATCCAAGCGATCGAGATAGGTGGACACCGCAGCTGTAAGGTTGGTCATCCATAAAGTGGTTACGGGGATATGAGCAACGTAACGTGAACGTGCAAACAAGCGAGCCAAGTTGCGTGCATCTTGTTGTCCTGTACGTATCCTGCCATCATTTCCAGAAGTTGGGCGAGCAATCAAGTGCAAATCCACATTGCGGGCGAGCGTTGGATTGGTGTCATAGTGTCTTCGAATGCTTGACAAGTGCTGCAACATTGTTCCTGAACCAAGATTGGTACCATCGGTGGGTATTTGAAGGGCAGCAGATATGGGTCCTATTATAGCATTTATGTATCAACATCCAAGTCCTTAATCGTGATCAATCAATATTACCTTTCCATTGCTCGGCTAATCGAATCAAATTTGGCCATTCATCCATAGTGAGTACAGTAGCAAGTGTGAGAGATTGTGGATCAGGATCAACGGTAGCACTGAACCAATGAGGACGTAAATGATCCATGCGTCCCAAAGACTTTGAGAACATTTTTGATAGTCGTAACTGGTAGGATAATTCGTCGATAGGTGATGATGCTGATGATCCATGTGACGAGGAGGAGATCATTGTCTGTGAGTTTACATTTTGCACTACAAACATGGCATTAACACCACTCCATTTTCATACATTTCCTTTCCCACATCTTACGCAATGTCGTCGTTTTCAGACCTGGTGTCGAAGAGGATGCATGTTGTTGATGGTTGTATTTATATGTCAAAGATGGCAAATGAAAGGTAAAAACGATCATGCTTATAGCAAGATATCCCCATGCAAGTAATCGAGTAATCCGTAACCGAAACAGCCTTTTGCATAGTTGACTTGCGTTATGGAAAGGATCAGCACCAACTCTACTGCCAGAAGAAGACGTAGTTGTGGGAGGTCGAACGACGCCTGCAGGTGGACATGCAGTCGATAACGATGGTGCACGATTACGGGATCGAGCCGCTGAAGGGTTATCGTCGAGGGAAATGGAGTCAAGAGCAGCTGTCATTGCACCAATTGAAAGAGAAGACGACCAAAGACAAGATGGCGGGAGACTCTGATGGCAGAAAAGGGTAAGCGGAGGACGAGTGGAAAACAAGGAGAAAAGGAGATGAGTGGTGATTTACGGTGGCACAATCACAGTGGGTGCCATTAACAAAAGCAAACGTACACGTGGAAATCAACTTCTGGACCATCATCATCGGCCCCAGTCATTTAATAATAGATTACATGGATATATATAAAGATCGTGTTTCCCATTCAATGCATGGTAGTAGCGTCTTTATCGATCATTGGCTTGGATGATTGTTGAGGGCTGTGGGATTTTATCTATACTATCTATGTATAAAAGTGGTCTTGCATTTGTTTGATGCAATGGCTGTGCAACGATACACGTCGGAACGAGCTCTTGGGCGTTGGGCGGAGTGATGCGATCGAGCCAACTTTGCTTTAAAATGCACCCCAGACCTCCGTAAATGTTTCTATGGAAACAACATAATGCCATGTCAACATGACCAAAGTGAACAATGAATGGGCTTGTGGGTAAGTACACCTCCCTCTAATATTGATACCCATCAATCGTAAAAGTCATATTGAGCACATCCCATCAACATCCCCATTGACTTCTTATGTAACCTACGTTTGTGGAAGGGAGCCCCTGTGTGGGAAGCAGTACAAATGACGCTATGGACAATATTATGTCTCTCTTTGCACTATGACGTTATGTTGAACATACATCGTGCAACCACACAGACCCAACAACAGCAATCAGGATCGTCACCTCCCGCATCATATGAGGTCAAATCATCGTTTGAATATGAGATAAATCACGTGAATGTAAAAATGTACTCTTGCACGCGGAAATACCATTTCATTTTGGCTATGTCATGTGCTGATGATGATGGTGATGATGACACTGGGGAAGTAATGTTTGTCTTTCGCAGGTTAACAAACGCCACCATCGCCCTCTTTGTCAAAAGCATACTTTATCGGGGATGGCGTCAACGGAACACGATGTTATAATTTCCCGTTCTTTGCCACGTAGCTGCTCTAGAACGTGAATGCAATGCTTGAAAGTAGATGAAGGATGCTTAAATGATCACCAAGGACATTGTAGGCAACCGGTGCAAGGCAACGGGTACATGCACTGTCGTCATAGCAACAAGGGCACAATATTTAAGGTTGTACCAACACGGTGGTGGGAAGATCCATTTGTGGATGTGAAGCTCATCATTGCAGGCTTTTAACGTTTGCATGCTTGAGAAGATATGAAGCCTCTAAGGAGAAAACAGCCAGCAACATTTGGAACAAGCCTAGAAAGGAGACGATCGCCGTAACAATTTCTTCTCTTCTCTTCGCTTGGTCACAGCGTAAATTCAACGGATTGCTGAAACCAATAGTAAAGTTTATTCGATTACGTTCTATTACAGAAGCATTAATAAATACCTTTTGCATAACGTTGTGCGTGAATGAGAAGCGAGAAGCTGTAAATAAGATCGAGAATCGAACCGATGCAGATCTCTGACAAATAGCATGGTGGTGATTTTACCCGATATGGATTATGTGGTATTCGATGCTTAATGATCAAATTGGCACCAAAGTTAGCTGCATGAAACGATCGCAACTTTAACGGGACGATTGCACAAGGCAAGTACGACCGTCAACTTATATAAACCCTATTCCATCATCCACGGCTCATCACGTTTTTCTTCTTTCTACCCTCGCACACAAATCACATTCTCTCTTTACACCATCCAACATTCACTACTTTCTTCATCTTCCCTTGCTATACAACTTTCATTTGTGAGGATGCAAACATACATTGGACAAATCAAAACACCACAAGACGCATTGATTATTTTTGAAGCTTGCCGACAAGGTTTGCTTAAGCGAGTACACCACCGTTTATCATCCAAGGAGCGTAATGAGATTCGATCTGGACACGTTTTCGTATGGGATGAACATGAAGCTGGTATGCGACGGTGGACCGATGGTCGTACTTGGTCACCTAGCCGTGTCTCGGGGAGTTTTCTCACGTATCGGGAGCTAAGCACAAAACGACGTCCTCGTCGACACAACAAGATGACCCCTGTTTATACGTACAAGCCAAATGGTCTTATCAAACAAAGCTTCTCCATATGCACAGCTAGCAACCAAAAGCTTCATCTAATTTCCTATATTACCAAAGATGATGTCTATGCTGGTAGTTTGCTACAACCATCTGCTGATCCCAACCTCAAGCAAATTGATGTCCCTGTGGGTCTTTATCCTGAGTTGAATCCTCTTGATACCAACGTTGGTGCTCCTCATTCCTCTATTACGCGCACGCTTTTACGCCATTCATCATCCATAATCGATCACCAACAACAAGCAACACCATCTCTATCATCATCGCCTTGCGTATCATCCGATGACGATGATCCAACCATGTCATCTCCCGTCATTTATTATACTCCATCATCACCACCTATGACTAGCAGCAACGGCAATAATTGCTTATCATCATCCACTTTACGTGACTTGCCCTTGCCAACCGATTCGCTCTTTTCCTCAATTCCCACCGTATCATCCGAAGATAAACGCCAGCTGCAGGCGCTGCATTGTCAACTGCGTTTGTAGCGTGAATCACTATACCATCACCCCCTTGTTACCATCTCCTTCACACACACACACACACACATTTGTCCATGACCTTGTTATCCCCTGCCGTTCTTTCCCTTTTCATGAAATGCATGCACACACGCACACACTTACATACATCACATTCACACACAACACACAACACACATTTACATACCACACACTCGCACACAAAAGCCAGCAATCCCTTTTTTTCCTTTGTGCATAGAAACCTGCATAATCCGTCAAATCATAATTATATGAATGACCTTACGCGCAATCATTAATGGGTCGTAGTAATAGTACCAAGTATGCATCCTCAAGAGGTAATGATAGTAGGAGATGGAAAGCTCCGATTCATTATCAATAAAGCGAAGAAAAAGAAACCTTTTTAGGCACAGAGCAAATGAACAAGCGAAGAAGGCATCAATCAGTGTTATGTTTCAATTCTAAACAAAGCATGTGTTGCTTTTTTTTATATTCCAAAATGAAAAGTATGGCTAAAACTGTACAATGGGTTGGGGGATAGGATAAAGGCGGGAATGTTGGTGAATGATTCTTTTTGTGTGTTGCATGTATATTAATATGGCGTGAGAGAAGAGAAACGTGATGGGATGCATGCGTGTGTATATGAGTGAAAAGGTAAAAGATGTTTACAACTGGGGACCAGCAGCAATGGTTTCGGGAGCAGCTTCATCCTGGTAAGTCTTGAAGTTTTCAGCAAACATGGATGCGACCTTGTGGAGGGATTGGGTGTATTCTTCAGGAGTACCCATCCAGACCTTGCGAGGATCAAGCATCTCATCAGGAACATTGGTGACCTTCTTAGGGACCTTGAGGTTGAAGACTTCATAGTCAGCATATTCAGCATTGGCAAGCTCGCCGTTGTGAATAGCATCAAGGATGGCACGAGTGTACTTGAGAGGGCAACGCTTAGCAACACCAGCCTTACCACCGATCCAACCAGTGTTGATGAGCCAAGCATCAGCCTTGTGTTGAGACATCTTTTCAGCAAGCATGGAAGCATAACGTTGAGGGTGAAGGACCAAGAAGGGAGCACCAAAGCAAGCAGAGAAAGTAGCTTGAGGTTCAACAATACCATCTTCGGTACCAGGGACCTTGGTGGTGTAACCAGAGATAAAGTGATACATGGCCTGTGCAGCAGACAATTTGGAAACAGGAGGCAAGACACCGAAAGCATCACAAGTCAACAAGATAATGTTCTTGGGGTGACCACCCATGCAAGGAATCTTGGCGTTGGGGATGTGGTAGATAGGATAAGAGGCACGAGTGTTTTCGGTAAGGAAGCTGTCAGCATAATCAACAACACGAGATTCCTCATCCAAGACAACGTTTTCAAGAATAGAACCGAACTTGATGGCGTTGAAAATATCGGGCTCCTTCTCACCGGAAAGATCAATACACTTGGCATAGCAACCACCTTCAATGTTGAAGACACCAGAGTCACTCCAACAGTGCTCATCATCACCAATCAATTGACGCTTGGGATCAGCGCTAAGAGTGGTCTTGCCGGTACCAGACAAACCAAAGAACAAAGAAACATCACCATCAGGACCTTCGTTGGCAGAAGAATGCAAAGAAAGGACACCAGCCTTAGGCATCAAATAATGCATAACAGTGAAGATCTACATAACATGAAATCATCAACATCCATCTCTTAAATCCCAAGATCACAATAAAATTATACTTACACCCTTCTTCATTTCACCAGCATACTCGGTACCAAGGATGACCATTTCGTTGCGCTTGAAGTTAACAGAGACGGAAGTTGTGGAAGTCATACCAGTGGTGTAACGGTTGGCAGGGAATTCACCAGCGTTGAAGATGGTGAAATCGGGAGTGCCATAGTTTTCGAGCTCCTCATCGGTAGGGCGGATCAACATGTTGCGCATAAACAAAATGTGGTAGGCACGAGAAGCAACAACACGGACCTTGATGCGGTACTTAGGGTCCCAACCAGCATAACCGTCAAAGACATAGAGGCGAGGACGAGTGTTCAAGTAGTCAATGGCACGTTCACGGTTGATTAAAAAGACCTTTTCGTCAAGAGGAGTGTTGACAGGGCCCCACCAGATATCCTTATCAGAGGTCTCTTCACGAACAATACGCTTGTCCTTGGGAGAACGACCAGTCTTCTTGCCAGAGTAGGCACAAAGGGCACCAGCAGAGGAGATCACGGTACCTTGCTCATAGGTAAGAGCTTCTTCGTAAAGCACAGCAACAGAGGCATTACGCTTGATAGTGACCTAATTGATCAATGTGTAAGATTAGCTATCATGAACATCACTTTTGTCATAAATCAAGATCGCTTGATGCATACCTTATCATAGTCAATGCCAGCAACTTCGTGCAACTCTTCTTCAACCTTGGTGTGGGAAGCAGAGCTAGAGGGGCGAGGAGATCCGGGTCTTGAAACCATGTTTAATATGAGCAAAAATAAAAAAGAAAAGTGTGTTCAACGTTTGTCGAGTGGTTTGATGATGCCTCTTATATATAGAAGGATTCCATCATTCCTTCTTCACGAGCCTCGGAAGGAGCTGGGCTTGAAACTTCCCCGCAAAAACAAGCAGTGATGGCATAGTCCGTTGTTCTCGGGGCATGTCGGGCACATTGGATTCCCGCACAATCCCTTCTTTCATGTGAAGCATCGTTCTCGTCTCAAAGCAACTTGACCTTGTTGCCATATGTGTGATAGCGGTACTCTATACCTGACATCATCATTCTACCTTTTCATCGGAGCACCATCGTTTCATACAGCTGTCTTTGTGTATAGTGCAGCACATTCCTCTACAACCGCCGACTGTGTGGATACACCTACATGCTTTACACCCGCCTCAGGCAAGCCTAGGCTCTTTCCGCGGAACTTCCCCCGATGGTGAGCATGAACGACATGTGCCTAACCAAAAGTCAGCTCCAACTTTCGATCACCACATGCTTTGATTTGAGCACTTTTATCGAAAAAAGGAACGAGTACACACTATACATGGGTTTATGGCTTCCATTCATCCATTGTATTCAATGATAGCACTATTTTTATTCATGAAGCATCATTGTTTTATGCCGTATGGGAATCAACATTGATTGTATTAATATACCTCGGATGAGTATATGCGAAGAAATGATCCAAGTCATAATGAAAGTCAATATTTAGCAGCAACAGCATAATGATGCAAGGAGAGGAGGTGTTGGGTAATTTTAGCTTGATGAGCAAATATAGCCTACGCACTCACCACTTTCCGTACCCGAGGGCCCTGAAGCCGAAAAACAGGGATCTTCCGCGGCAACCCACATTTGCCAAGTACGGCAATAAGCAAACCTGTTCTCTCTCACCATGACCAAATGTATCCTCTCATCCGTTAATAGCATACACATACACAACTATAATAAACTTAAGTCTCCAAGTATCCGTAAAAGTGCCCATATTGTATTTTCTTAGGAATACGAGAAGATTGATCGCTGTTTCAGCGTTGGGATGAAATAACGTCATTGCAAAACCAAAATGCGTCTGCTTACAAATGGCTCGTTCCGGATATTCCCCCTATTGGCCGCTTTCATTGTTTGATTGCCATCACATGTCATTTCCAACATGCCGTCCTCTCCCTCCTTTACCCAAATGTGACCAGCCTCGCTGTGGGATATCGTAGTTTGGATCATGTATTTGTTGACTTGGGAAACCATTCTTCTATTTTTCTATTTCTTCTCTCCTTGAATAGTAACCACGCAGCGACGAGATCCACCATGATTTCTGTGCTCGCACAAGTAAATGCTATTTGGGTGTTTTTCATCAGCATTACACATACACGCGTCATATACATCCAAATCAGCGACTTACCCTTGCCAAGTGCCAGTATTGAGCGATCCATTTGTGATTGGGATATTGAGTGAGACACCAACGATGCCGCTCTTCAAATGTCCAGGCTACAGATAACATTGTAAGGATGACTATTCACCCAACCGAAGGTTCTTTATCATGCATCATACCATATCATCAGAGCCTTCGTAATCATGCTGATAAGGCCAATCTTCTGGAACAATCTTGTTCAACCCCATGGACATGTCGGCTTGCACTGTGGGATCCGCATTCTCGTTTAGCATAAGGCTGGCCGATGTATGTTGCACTATTCAAACGCGTCAGTGGTACATGAAATGATAGCGTGAGAAAAGGATACTCACAAAAGACGTTGGCCATGCCTACTTTGAACTGCCTGATCTCTGGTACTTGACTCACAATCTCGTCATGGACAAGATGGCAGCCTGAATGAAGCACCATGAGTTCGATGCGGAAGAGTACGTGTGGATAGAGAGCAACTTACCTCTTGGACGAGGAGAGAGACGAACTTGCTTTTGAAACCAGGACATGACACGTATGCAAATGAGGAATGAGAGAACAAGATAAGCGTCTGAACTTGTTTTTCGTTCACTTTCGGTAGCACTTGGCGGGCATGAATTGATGAAGGGAGCCACCGCCACCACCGCTGCACCCCCAGGCATTTGTTGTCAACATGATGCATAAACCACACACACACACATGATCCAAGTAATTGTGTCACTCTCTTTTATTTTCTTTGTCGATCCTCTTCTATATCATAGTCGTTGACGATAAATGAGTTGTCTATGAATAGCATTACCCCCACCCCATTGTCCATTTCCTTTCCCTTTTGTATATCAAGGATCATAATAGATATGTGTCACCATTGATCATAGCCTTGTATAAAATCTAGTCATTAGCCGCTTTCCCACTGCGCAAAGTTTTTCCTGTTGACTTACAAACCATTGAACCATTCTCGTAACACAACAATCCGAAATTAGTGATCAACCGCTTACGTGCATATCTACCCTGCAACCCAGCAACAACACCGCCATTGGACGTCCCAACAACATCCCTCGGTAGCAACCATCAACGATCCATATCAACTCATTGCCAAATGTATCCCCCACACCTTCCTAATTTACATGATGAATTGAAAGAATGAGGAAGGAAGACGATCTCTGTGCGACCTGATTCCGATCAAACTACCCTTGTCGGTTGTAGCCGAGATGCACGTGTGTAATACCCAAAGACGCTGTGTTGGTGGTATTAGATTCATCAGGCTCATGGATGCATCGCTACTGATAATGGTAAATATGTACAAAATCGGACCCACTTTTCTGGAAAGATGGGTTAAGCATAGATCCAAGGTTTAACCATTATCCCATTTTCACCAATAAAGGTAGTGATGGATTAACCTCTTTTCCTTGATTCCTTCTTTTCTCCTTTCGGTGCTTTTCATTTGACCCTTTCTCTTTTGCAAATTGATGTCAACATAATGTCTTTGCATTACTTTGCAGCAGGCAGCAGTAGAAACAACAGTAATCCAGCTGACAGCTGCTCCTATCGGTTTATCTCAAGTTCTCATAAGGATCTCCCGGAGAACAGGTTTGTGGCAATCAACACTGCTCATCGGATAATACATATTGATTGTGTCGCTCTCGTAGACAATATAAGCTTACCGTGAGACAACAACCGCAACAATCGAAAGCATGCATCACCAACGATCATGGTATGCGGATTTATACACACATTACTGCTTGAAGAGGCGTCTCATATGTGTTTGCATATATTACTTGCAAGATTATCGGCATTCAATTGACCCAGCTCCAATTCTCCAGCTCGAATGGCTAAATTGTTCTTCATCCCAAACAAAGTAAAAATGCTCATTCACATAATCCTCGAGAAACTTTCCATTTTTAACCTTTACCCATTCCTTTTCCTATATAGACAATGCCTTCAAAGCCCTTTTTACTTCGTTGCAGTGAACATTGTTTCTGCCAACGACACCACACAACTGCTACCAATTGACCAATACCTCGTTGGGACAACGGCTTCTTCCCTTTATCGTCTCAGGGACCTGGATGATGCAGATGCCGGCTTTTTCATCTTTACTGATTTAGCTGTCAAGCAAGAAGGAGAATATAGATTACATTTTAGCCTCTTTGAGATTGCTGGGTAAGGGCAAAGGACAGGGTGTGGCGAAACGTGGATCCATGACTGATACACAATGGACCCAAAATAGTGATAATGTCCAAAACCGACAAAGCATGCTCTCCGATACATTCACAGCGTATGAACCAAAGCGATTTCCTGGTCCTTTAGAGCCAACCACCTTATCACGCTGCCTCTACAACCAAGGCATCAAGATGCGTATCCGAAAAGAGTATCGTCGTCAAGCGTATGTAATTGAATGTTGCATGTTGCTTGCTTTTAATACAGGCATATTGATTCAAAGTGCTTTTTTTTCTTGTTGAACGATAATAGTGTGAATGCAAAAACGGCAACTACAAGGAAACGCAGTTTTCAAATCATTGACTGCCAACAACAGCGTAATGCATCACCAGCAGCGGCAACTAGCAGCAAGTCAAACATGTTGCATAAACGATCCAAACATGAACGGACTTTTCTTCCAGCATATGCTACGAATGATGCATACTTTGGCAAATGGCAAACAACTTTGCTTAAGAAGCAGCAGGAGCAGCAGCATGCCACAGGCATCCCATCACCTCCCACATCCATTGCCGGTACAACTCCTCCTCCACCTGACATCCGTCCTACGAGCCATCACTATGCAGCCCCTTCGATTCTTCACTCCTCCCGTTGTTGGGGAAGTAAACTACCGCCATTGAAAGCAATCATGGATGACCGTATCGACTTGTTGGTTCATGATAGGACTTTACCACCTCCACTTAATACCCTTCGCTCGTCAACGCAGCCTGTCTAGTCACCCTTTATTGTAAATATTGTATGCTTAAATTGGTAAATGACATCTATGCACCCTTCCTTTGGCAAATTCGTAATGAATGAGATGTGAATGCATAAGGATCTATTTGCTATTTTGCGCCATACCAATGTACCATGCCAATACCATTACCAAACAATGTGTCATGGGAAATAGCTACATCAACAAAGATGCACACCAATATGATAGGTTTACCTTAAATCTCTCAACAACGGCCACGACAATGAGATCTGAAACACAATGAAACACATTATGAATGACCACATCTTGTAAAAATTAGCTATTGTAATCCACAGGATTGATACCTACAACGATACTTACATAGACTTGGATTGGAGGATGTATGTAATCGAAGAGATACGTGATGTAAGAAAGTGACGTATATCATGAGTATTATGATGATAGACGACAACTTGTCCATCACATTACAATGAACGCAGCTTATGTAACATGTATCATCGTCTTCAAATTTATTATCTTTGCAAGACAAACGTTCAAGAATTGCCACTGCCTTTTATCCATCAGCATGTGAAGTAGGAAGCTTTAGCGAATGTACAATGTTGCGGCAAAAGAACCAAAGCATCTCGATACGGTGATATAAATGATCCAATATCGCTTTCTAATCTGCGTCTCCCCCTCCTCTTTCAATCCCGAAGCCAACCAAGTGATCCCCATCTTGCACATTTCAGTTGATAGTATGATACCTCAACATTACGTTCAATCCAATTCATCCAATGAAAAAGTTGAAGAATAGCACATGGTAGTGTGGGTGTCTATCACGCAAATATGACAAAGGAACAGGATTGGAAATCGAAAAAGATATGGGCGAACCACGTAGAGGCAATAGGGATGATCGTGTCATTGTATTCTTCGTTGCTGCCGTCATAAACATCCTTCATCCATGACTGGGAAATAGTTGCTGCAGGTGTTGGCTCGAGTATTCCAATATCATCATCCATGGCTGTATAACACCTTTCGTCAAAAGATAGAAGCCCCTTCGTCAGCTCCATCCAATCCATCATCATCCTCAACCGTATCAACGTGACATGATCCATCCTTTCTGTTGACGAGCTGCCAAGTAACCAAAGCAACATTCCAGGATTTCCCATCACTGAACCTGATTGCATCCATCCATCCATCATAACCATGTTGGTTGAAAAGAGCCATGTGATCACTGTTGATATGCCTCCTTTTCCATCCGGCTGCTGGCCTACCCCTTTCTTGGTCATTTCCATTGATGCTCAACTAGGCGAAGATTGCTTGTATTGCAGGGTACTTGATAGCTGATATGGGATCATCCATTGGAAGTTGTATGTATCAAAGCAAAGTTGCTACGCGGAAATAAAGCTGCTTATATACCATGGCTATCTGCTGTCCACGCAAAAGGGCTGAAAGGCAGGATGCTGCAAGTAACGTGAGACAACGGTGACCTTGCCAATAGCAACTGATGTTACGCTTGTCGTGTAGAGGAGAGTACAAGAGCGTGTGTTGTAGTAGACTGACAAGATGGTGAACGCTATTTGAGACAATGGAGTGAAGATCTTGCTAATGGCAACTGCTGTTACGTTTGATCGTGGCAGAGAAGTGCGCAAGAGAGTGCGAGTATCGTCAAAGGCATGCGCTGTATTGGGTGTACACGCCATGGACTTGCCATTCAGTCCAAGACAATCGGATCAAGGCAATTGTAGGATTGACATGATGGGTTGAAGCAGGACAATCGTTCGCAGGTGGTAGTTGTACACTTGAGTGGGGCAACAGTTGAGAATGGGAGGAAGAGACAAGAAGTTTGGGGGGGTGGAAGAAGTGGAAATTGAATAGGACAGCTCTTATATAAATGCATGAACACTGTACATCAAGCCTTGACCCTGACATGACTTACCTATAAAAGATACACAGTAAATAGTTTCCCGAACCCATAGAACGATACTTAGCAATGGTAGCTGCATCCATAGAAATCCCAATGTACCAGAAGACAAGTAGCTTGCTGAATAGCCCGTACACCATAATAAAAAAGGATGTTAGTTGGGATTGGAGCCAAAAAACGGATCATCCACTATTTACCAATGAAAGTCATATGAATAAAACCCTGTCGACATCCAATGATAGCTTCATCCATCAAGCATCCAAAGGGAACAAGACAAGTAGCTCGCTGAATAACCCACATGAAAGAGGGTGTTAGTAGGCGTTGAAAGAAAGAATGGATCACTATTTACCAATGACAGCTTCATCCATGAGAATTTCAAAGGACCAGAAGACAGGTGGCTTCCTCAATAGCCAACGTACTATAATAAAAGAGGAGGTTGGCAGGCGTTGAAAGAAAGAATGGATCACCATTTACCAATGATATCCATATGCACGAAAACATGATGACATCCAATGACAGCTGCACCCATAGAAATCCCAATGGACCAGAAGACAAGTAGCTTGTTGAATAGCTCACATACTATAATAACGAGGAGGTTGGCAGGCGTTGAAGAAGAGAACGGATCACTATTTACCAGTGAGAGCCATATGCACGTCAACATGTTGGTATCCAATGACAACTGCATCCATAGCAATCCCAATGCACCAGAAGACAGGTAGCTTGCTGAATAGACCACATACTATAATAAACGAAGAGGTTGATTGGGATTGGAGCCAAAACACGGATCATCCACTATTTACCAATGATAGCCATATGCACGAAAACGTGTTGGAATCCAATGATAACTTCATCCATGAAAACCCAAAGAACCAGAAGACAAGTAGCTTGCTGAATAGCCCACATACTACAATAAATGAAAGAGGTTGGCAGGCGTTGTAGAAAAGAATGGACCACTATTTACCAATGTTACCCATGTATGCATGAAAACATGTCGACATCCAATGATAGCTGCATCCACGAAAATCCCAAAGAACCAGAAGACATGCAGCTTGCTGCATAGACCACATACTATAATAAATGAAGAGGTTGGCAGGCATCGTAGAAAAGACGGATCATCATTTACCAATTATAGCCATATGCACGCAATCCTGCTGATATCCGAATCAAGCCGATTCTTTGCAATCGTCCGCTTGTTGATAAGACCCGCTACGTTGGCACTCGGCTTGTAAGCGATGGAAGGATACTTGATGGGAATATACAGTGAGAAGGTTGAGTAATACTTGTACCACCAAAGATAGCATACTTACATGATGCCGAAGAGCCCTTACAAGGAGCGAGAACGAACCAATGTGCTGCCCAAGACCACATGCAAATCGAAAAATCATCCATCAAAAAGCCCAAACCAGCATCCTAGCTGCGGAAGGGAGAACACTCAGTGATATAGCCGATATGAATGAGATACCAATCCTTTTTCATTGGGTATGGAATGCAGCTTGACGATGGAGTCCTTGACGACATGCATGAATGACTTGGTAACACAAAAGATGTCAACGCGGGCTCTCATTGCTTGTTGATGACATGATCCATCCATAAGACACGTGTTGTTGTAGAGATCCATCAAAGGAATTGCCGATAACCAGAACCACCAAGAGATAGAAAGGTTGCTGATATCAAAGATATACAAGTTGTTCCTTGCTGCTGATGTGATCAATCGATAAGAGACCTTCATTTCAGGACGCCCACCGAATTGCCGATAACGAGAAAACCAGATGATGGGATAAAGCTTGATATGACACCAACAATATGGATGCTGTTGCTAGTTGCTGATACAATCCACTCATAAAAGACGTTCATTGGCTGACATTCTCCAGAGA
>NW_026695447.1:0-49501 GCF_029851405.1 Lichtheimia ornata | reverse complement strand
TTTGGCATAGATGATAGGTGCATGTCATTGTATGTATGTGCACCACACGTTCATCTGTGTGCCGTTGTTGATTACTGCGAGCGATGGGTGCCGAAAAACATGTCTTGTTTGCATTCGTGTATCCATGAAATCGGTAACAATGCGATAAAGGCGTCCGAGATGCTCTGGGTCTTTCGAAACAATAGTAAGACCGCCAGCCAACAGCAAATAGTTGTGGTAGGCTTGTTGTGATGTAGGCTGAATACTATTGACACGGTGGCTCAATTCCAACATGCGTAACGTAAAGATAAATGGTGATGGATGATCGCCTTGTTTGATGCCGTTGATTGTTGACTGGGACACGCATGATCAAGACTTTTTATGCTGGGGCAAGAAACAAACGTGACATGGGAGATGATGATGATGAACCTAATAAAAGTGTCTACATTCGAAGCAAGCATGACATTATCTAAAGGGATATCAACTATGTCGTTGATAGTAGTCTTTATGCTTAATCACCATTTCGAAGGAGTGGGATCAATTCATCACCTCAACTTTGTCTTTATCGTTGTGTTTGCCTTTTACCACGTGGGGTTTATACTCTGTGATCCATCATGCTAGATTTAGCAACAAACACAGTCCACCTCATGTCATTATTATTCGCTATCATGATGCACTTGGATTAAAAAACTAATCATGCATGCTGCATCATGGGCAGCATTATTGCTGTTTGAATGATGATGTTTCGTACATATGCGTAGGTCTAATGCAAAATATGATCCTTTATAATAATTGTGCATGCTTTATTATGCATGAGCTTATATATGTATATATGATATTATTACAAGTAGTATATTAATATAGAGATCTGGCAAGGCATAGATGACCACCACCAGTGTATGAGTGCTCCTACCACCAAAGAGCAATGCCTCCATAATACGTTGACGACAGCTGCAAGCCGGCCATGTTTTCCCACCGCATTGTCCGTAAATACAGCATCCACTATCGTATGTTCCAGGTATTAGTATTCATGCTGGCAAAGGGCGACCCGCATCGTTCATACTTACAATGTCCTTGCCAATACACCTTTTTCACTGTATACTTGTTTCCAGCAATTGATACGCGTTATCCTTCATCCTTGCTTCAATGCTCCTCTTGCTTCGTGATGTTCTTGATTGGATGTTGTGCTATCGATTTGATACACCCTCATTGTATTGAAAGCAGCTTTGACCTGCATAGCGATAATTCTATGGATGATGACGTTAGCAAAAGCAAGGTAAAAGAAACGACCAGAAGGTACTTACCCATTATCATATGGAGCGCGTGTATGCTTTTGAGTATGCTTTCACTTGTGCCAACGTAAGGCCGTTTGTGGTCAAACACAGATACCAGCGTGATCCAAGTTCTCCTAGCACAGTCCTTGCAAGTCCCACTTCTTTTTCTTGTTCTTTTTTTCTTCTTTTTCTTTTTTGTTTCTAAGGACAAGCTCACAATGAGAATCCACTATTCATCCTGGATGATGCCAACCATATACGTACTTTTCTTTCAGGCTCTCTTGAGTTTGATGATATTGAATGCCAATCCTTATTTGAGTGATGGTCGAGATTGTTGAGCAGATTCAGCACGGCACCCAACGGCCAGGCGACTCTTAATCGATGGACGCACGGTGCCCTGTGACCCTGAACGACAAAGCGATACATATCCTCCAGACCGGTCTTGATGCCATTGACGTTTGTTTCTCGGCATGTTTGTTCTATAACACCATTGCCAATACATGGATCTTGTATGTCAACCAATTCACCGAATGATACTTACTTTGATGTTTTGTGTTTGTGATTGATTGAGCGCTTGATTGAAATGATTGATGAACGTGTATGCGCGTACGAGAGAGAGATAGAGAGAGCCATAGATTGATTTGTCTTCATATATATGTGGAATCTTGCAATTGCTGAGCATAGGAAATCCAGAATCGATCGCCAGAACCGCTGTGATATGATACAGACATTCCATGATTGCATCTATGTAATGATATGGTAAGCGTCATGGTTATAGGTAGGCTTTGGAACCATATACGTACGTTTTGAATGGTCGATCCTTGCTTGGTTTGTTCTTGACTTTTGTTGCAATGTCGACCATGGTAATTTGGCAATGTCATGTTCGGTCTTCATAATGTTGTTCATAACCATGCATGAACCTCCAGGATTGGAAAAGGTCCACAGACCACCAGGCATCTTTGGATTGATGTAAAGTTTGAAAATGATCGAGACTTGAATGATGATAGCAATTGTGGTTGATATTGTGAATGCTCTTGGGACGCCATACGATTCATGCGTATATGAATTCATAGCCTTCCTGATCCCATAGAGTGTAGATGATGGAAAGATCCAATATAAAGCCATAGCACGTGCATTGGTTCCAATTTGTTCCCCATTTGAAAGCAATCCATAGCATGGATTGCTTTCAAGAGATGAGAGGTCCTCGACATCTGCTGCCACATGTGTGCTGTGAAATCGTGATCACCGCCAATAACGACTTCTGAAAATGCCAATAGTGATTCGTTCCTTCACGTCGTTGAATTGGAATATCTTGTTGATGCCGAATTGTTCCAGAAAAGCCTTCTCGAAAGATCATTTTGATGCACATGCCGCTAATGGGATGCCACGCCAACATAACGAGACGCCTGCAGTTGCCTTGGTTCTGCCAAGTGCGATAAAGCCATTGTCATAGTTGTGTGTTGCCAATCAATCCAAGTAAAATAAACGCCTCCAGTGTCCAAACGTCCCTTGTGATAATCCATTCTTGATGCCATAGGTATGAATCTTTGCAATTGCAGCGATAACAATTGTGACGTGATCCAAGTCAATGCCTTCCTCAACGCCATTGCGTTGCCATCCGTGTCATTCTTTGTCGGATATAGAGTACAATAGGCCAACTCCTAATTGCGTTGTAGCATTGTGCCAAATGAACGATATGAACCTCATTTGGGTTGTCGCCGTATGATTGTGTTGCTGCTGCCACCATGATGTCAATAAAAGGAAAACGTGTTCAGTTGCATCTTGTCCCCATAGCCATGTATCGTATCAGCGAGAGGAGCACCAACAATTGAAATAGGCAGGATCGTATTCACGCGGACCAAGAGAATAGCAGCATCGCAACGAATCGCCTCATCGAATAAAAGAGAAAGACGCCCTTCTGCCTTGTTGCCATGACAATAGATGCCCAAATTCAGTGACACCACCAAGTCAATTGAAAGAGACCCCGCTGTGCCTTGACCAATGATGATAAATAACCCTCATAGGTAATGCCGCCAATAGAAGGGAAAAGGGCTTGTCTTCTCGGTAGCCATGGCGATGAATGTGTCTTGCCAATAAAATGAAAAGCAATTCCTTGTGCCTTGTCGCCTTGGTGATAAATGTGTTCAAATTGGTAACCATGCCAGTAGAATGAAAAGGAACTCCTTTGCTCTGTCGCCATGACGATGAATGTGCCAAAATAGGTAATAGCGCGAATAGGATGAAATGCAATGTTGTGTGCCTTGTAGCCATGACGATAAATGTGTGCAAACTGGTAATAGCACCGATCCAGTATTCTTGGAAAGAGTCGCCTTCTTCATTGGAGCCATGCAATACGCCACGCGATGTGTAACGATGCCAATAAATAGAAGTAAAAGCTTGAATCTTGTCACCATGACGACCCATGTGTTCAGCTTGGTAATGGCACCAGTAAAAAGAAAAGAGAACTCTTGCTCTTTGTTGCCATGACAACGATGGCTCCGTATCATTGCACCATCGAGAAAACGAAAAGAGAACCCTTGCGTGCGCCCATTGGTATCCGCCATATGCCCAAGATCCGGATCGGTAGCGACACCAATAAAAAGAAAAGAGAACTCCTGTCCTCCGCGACCGCAGCCGCTCCTGGCACCAATCGCCCCAAAAGGGCCCAAGGCCTATTGTGAAGAGAGACATCCATTAGCATCTTCAAAACACATACCCAGTTTTGCTTCAATACATACCATTACACATGACCATAACCTGTTCACAGGGATACCCTACAGAACCAGAAACAAGGACGTGGCATGTCATCCCAGGCACATCCAACCCCATGTGGAGAGTGAAAGGAATCGACATGAGGCCTCTTTCCCACCCACGGATCCTTCAAAGTCTTATCCTCTGCACCAAGAGCGCCGGATCCAACGACGTCCAATCTTCTCCTATCACCAGGCTATGATGCCTTGCCCACCATGTCTTGATGTTCGTTTGCCAGATACCCACTTCATAGATGATTACCGCTTGTGCCTAAACATGATCATCCAACATGTAAAGGCGGTGTCACTATGTAGGGACACACCACAGTATCAATAACCATGATGGCCCCCACGACATAAAAGGATATTAGTAAGTAAATGGATCATAAAACAATATCACTGTTTGGACTTACCCTTTCAAGACCAAAACAAGTACCTCAGTGGGTAACGTAGCAAACAGACCATGAGAGGACGTAGGAATGCAAGGACTTGCACATAGCAAACTGGATCATGGATACCAATTGGACTTCTCGTTGGCTCTTACAGCACCCAAGGTAACGTCATCGATGACCCTCCAGATCCTCCCACCGCGAGACCTACATGCCAACCCTTTCACTCAACACACATGAAGCTGAACGTACCTGAGAATCATCCACGCCTTGAATCTGGACTGCAGGGTATCCCATCCATAAACGAAACGCCTCCGAAAAGAGAGACCCAAAGACGATCGCCCCTCTTGAAGAAGCTCTGTGGAACTAAGCCCACACCAAAACGAAGCACCACCGAAACAAACGACACCAAACCACCTTGAAATCTAAAACAATGTGAGCATCATTGAAACCCATAAAAGGTTAGCAGCTTACCAACAACTAGAAAGCTTCGTATTCCTCGTAGACATACTGGTCTTCGTCATCGTGGTCATCAAGGACATAGCCATAACCATCGTCGTAGTCATCTTCATCGTCATAGTCATCTTCATCACCATCGTCATAACTATCGTAATCGCCACCATCATCGACATCGTCACCATCATCATCATCATCGTCATCGTCATCGTCATCATCATCCTCCTCTTTCTCCGGATCATAGTCCAAGTCCTCCGTGGCTTCTTCAAGCCAAGCAGCAAATTCAGCCCATGCCTGTTGCTGCTCTTGGTGGCTTTGGTCTTGATGACCACGTGGTTGCGGACGTGGTGATGATGAGGGTGTGGTGTTGCGAGTGTTGGTGATAGTAGTGGCATCGGAAATTGGAGCAGGAGTAACGGAATTAATGGTGGCGGTGGTTGTAGTAGGAGTAACAGTAGTAGGAGTAACAGTAGTAGGAGTAGTAGTAATAGGGTGCGGTGTAGGTGGTTGGGTATCTTGAGGAATAACAAGGTGGGTATCGGTGGCAGGCATACAAGTGGTCATAGTGGATGTAGGAGTAGTTGTAGTGGTGATGGCGGCATTAGTGGTGATGGTGGTATCAGTGTCGATGGCGGTATTAGTGATGGTAGCGGTAGTGGCAGGCATAGAGGTGGTCATAGTAGCGGAAAGAAGAGGTGTAGTGGCCGTGTCGGTATTAGTGGTGGTATTGGCGGCATTGATGACAGGTGAAAGGAGCGTAAAGTCTTCCTCCATAGGAATTGGCATAGGCGATGGTGGAGGCGATGGAGGAGGTGTTGCGGGACGTGAGGTGATGGTAGGAGAAGGCATATCTAAGTAACAGGGATGTATTAGATAAGCATGTCTATTTATAAGCTCTTCAAAATGCGCACTTACCGATGAGAATAGGATTGTCATCGTTGTGAAGGAAAGGAGAGGTAGCCAAATTGGCAGACATATAGGAAATCATGTCGTCATCTAGAAATTATCATATAACGTCATTAAAACTCATTGCTGTGACAATCCAAGAGATGAAAGCTCTACTTACCGATTTCCACAGCAGCAATTGGCTCTTCATATCGTCGGTCAGGAGGCTGTGCCATGTGCACATCCTCATCAAACGGATCGTTGGCGCTCAAATGAGCAAAGAGGTCACCTACATAAGGGGTATTGTTAGAAACTTGTATAATTAAGGAACTAAATGCATAGGTAAATACTTACAAAGCTCGTCAATTGCATCCTCAAAAGGAGCAACACCATCAACAGCAGCAGCAACAGGGTCAACGTCCTGAGCAACACCACGAAGAGAGCCAACGTCATCCGAAGCAGAAACAACACCACCAAAAGAAGAGACAACCACACCAGAACGAGAAGAAGAGGCAACAGCACCAGAACGAGAAGAAGAAACAGCACCAGCAAAAGCAGAAGAAGAAACAGGACCAGCAAAAGCAGAAGAAGGAACAGCACCAGAACGAGAAGAAACAGCACCAACAGCAGAAGACGAAACAACAGCACCAGCAGAAGAAACAAGAACACCATCGACAACAGCACCAGCAGAAGCAGCAGAAACACCAACAGCAGAACCGTCAACAGCAGCAACATCGTACAAGGGAGCACCAGCAAGATCAACAACCTTCCAGTAAGCTCGAGCCTCCTTCACAAACTTCGTTGCTTCTTCATTGTCACGCATTGCTTGCAAAGTACGTGGATCCCAGTCAGACGAACACCACACCCAAACGTCGACAAGAGAATGCCAAAAGGCAACAAGGGGATCATTGAAGAAGACGAAAAACATGAAGAGGCAAAACAACGAGGCGAAGAGAACGGGGAAGGAAATAAGCAACTGCAATATGCAGGCAAAGAGCAGGACAAATGGGCACAGAGGGCCAGAGGCGAAAGCAGCGACAGTAGCAAAGAGCCAGAAGTAGGACATGACGCGAGTAAAAAAAGTTGGGAAGAAAGAGGAAGAAATTCGTTGCGCTGGAAACGGGCAATTTATTACCAAGAGGACGTCACCCCATTTCACCCCATTTGACTAATCCAATGTCATGATCCTTCTCAATTGCAGTTGGAATGGGTAAACAAGTATGTCTAAACTATCTTTATATGGTTTGCTAACAAAGGGTATGGGTGTGGTAGTGGCAACGTGGTGTTATTAGGTGTAGTTGTATTATAGCCATACCGCAGCAATAGCCTCACTTCCCCCCTCAACCCCCGCCTCTTGTCATATGATGATAATAAAAGATACGTTTATAAAAGTGTTATGGATGATGGTGTTGTTTATTGTATGTATGTGTGAAGGGCAGAGGCTAATTTACTTGTGTGCGTGTGGGTGTGTACTCGTCTTCTTCTTGCTGCTTCTTGCCCATTCAGACCTAACGCCGCAATGGTGGTTCGACATGGAAGCCCTCATTAGCAAGCGATGTGTGAAAAAGAGCGTGTATAAAGGTGAGTAGCGTGTTATTAGCGTGTAAAAGCCAACTTGCCTTTCTTCGTTGTGTATACTCATATGCATGTCTGTTACAGCTTTCCTGGTTCAGCAATGGCGACAATGGCAACCTTTGGGAGAAATGTGTAAAGAGATTCTGTTCAACAAGGACAACGGGCACTTTGCTGATGTGATACGCAAAACCACCTGAAAAGTATGCAGCAAAGGAACACGTTTTGCACTCTATCTCGACGAGCTTCTTACAATGAACATTAGCAGCCTTTATGCAGCGACCTAATCACGTGATACTGCAGCAAGATGGGGTCATGAAGCGGCATGGCAACTTCTAGAGATGGTATGTATAAAGCATAACGATATCCAAAGGATGGGAATGGATCATTGAGTGATAATGAATAGATTGAAACAGGACCATCTTGAACCAATATGATTGGATTTATTATACTTGGCCTTATGGATGGATGGGATGGCATCAAGCATAGCATGCCATGCAAGTTGTAACGATCCAACGCACGGCGGAGATGAGTTTGATCTTGCTCAAAGGTCCCACATGATAACCAAGCAAGCGATTGCATTCATTGTATCGGGTCATGGAAATATACTGCTTGGCTGGATGCACATGGTAGGTCTTCATTTCAATTGACTTTTTCCCCAAATACTAATAAAGGTCTTATGGTAGTATACATTGAAGACATTATGGGTCATCCATATCAGTAATGGTCCTTGCATATCGTGACATGTTACGCTTCCACCAAGATGTCCTGGGGCCAAAGTCAACAAGGAAACAAGCTCCCTTTATGTCCCGATATACCTGCATTGCACTCTCTTAAATGGCTGGTGACTCTCCCTGACTCTTTACTTTTAATCCTTGTCGACGTTCATCATTCAACACGTCCCCAAGAATTGATTATCAGCATCCGTATCGTGGTTACAGTATCTTTGAAACACCTGCTTTTGGCCATTGGTGCGTGATTCATCATCTGCACTCACCTTGACTACACAAAAGGTAAGCAAAATGGCAAATGGGTGTAGATGTTATGTGTAATCAAGGCATCTTACGAACTTACATAGACGCATGCATCGTTAAAGGAGGCATTGGCGTGTGGAATGGTATGATGAGGGCCGATCGGGGCAAGCTACAACGATCGGATGCTGGTATGAAGCAGCTAATCATCTTGGATTTTATTCATTAGACGACAAGATCGAAGCTGATGATGAATTTGAGCACCATGAGGATGATCCGGAATCGACCCAAGATATTGAGGAATCCATGGATACCGATTCTGATGTGGATATGGAATACCAAGGTGGTGTAGAAGAGATGATTGATAACGCTGTCATGGCTGTGTGGGATGGAGCCATTGAATCAGCGGTGCCGAATGCCATCTTGCAAGCCGCCAAAGCTGTGAAGTTGTAAAGCATGGTATTGACGCTTGCCAATGTCGGAAGGCTGCATGGATCTCATTGAACAGGAGGAATTTTCAGACCAACAACAACGTATTTTGGCGGCCACCATCTATCATCGTTTAGCCGAAATGGGGGGAAGCCGATCAATATGCAGCACATTTATACCAACAATTCTGTGTACATCAACTATTTTGGACGCCCCATTGTCGCATCGCTCTCTTGTCATCATCCTTGCACATGAATGAGATACCTATTGATTTTACAACACGCTTTCAACTTGTACACGTTCAACACATTGACAACGCCTTTGATGACTTTTTATCTTCTCAACATTTATGCGCCAGTTTTTGGTGCCTACTACTGGAAAGGCGATCCGGAGATTAGCCACAGCAGCTGGAGACTATGTACAACCACACTTGATGTTTCCAAAGTACATCCGATCGCCATCCATCGGATCAACAACAGCAACAATGCCTTCCATTAAGCCTCCCAAGTACGAAAAGGGGGATGATCTCACGACATGGACCCGTATTTATGATCAAATCGCTGAGATGAATGACTCGAGTAATAAGGAACGCCTTGTAAGGTGCCCTGTCTATTTATCTTCTGAATTGGTGACATGGGTCCTTTATCAAACTTACTCTACTTGGGATGATTTCTCAGAAGCACTGCAACACCCATGCTGCAGGTGGAAGGACACGATGCTGCTATACAATTATGACAGGGTGAAAGTGACCCAAGAGCCATTGGTTGCGTGAACGTGAATATGGTCAATATGATACTTGACGGTGGATGCGTACCATGCATTATCAGCAAGGGATTAGCTGATGCTTTGGAACTCGAGCTGAGTCCTGGTTCTACGTCTCTCGTTTTCGGTGATTGATGAGAAAAACAAGCTTCACATGCCAAGTCTCCAGTCACGATTTCAGTGGGGCCATCCAAATCGGTTGATGTCAGGACATTGTATTTGGATGTGGCCAGCTACAACTTTGTTGTAGGAAGAGAAGCTTTTGCCCAATTGACAATTGGCACCGATTGGGGACATCATTTTTGGTACGTTTTGTCTCCTCAAGGCACTATGCCCCTGAATGTGCAATACACGATGATACCTCAAGATGAATTGGTTATGAGGCCTCGCAATGCATTCAAAATCGTTGAAGTCGTTGAAGAAGACGAAGATGCAGATGTCGGATGGCAGCGTAGCGTGTGTAAATACTCGGCAATGATACTGATATCAGCGTGTCTTGGGTCGACCCATGGATCACGTTTCAAGCACCATTCAGCAAAACGTCACATTTGGAAAACGTTGAGGATATAGCCGTGAGATGCGATGATGTTGAAGAACCAACCTCCCATCTTGTGATCAACAAGGAGCAACAAGACGACTTTGAGGCATTGTTGGATGATGTACAGCCGCGTCAAGATTTGCAGCCGCGAGATAAGAATGCTTTGTTACCGGTTCTTATGAAGCATAGAGGGTGTTTTGGCAGCTCGTATGCCGACTTTACGCAAACGGATCTGGTGACAATTCACATTGACACGGGAGATGCAAGTCCAATCTATCGAAGTCCTTATCCTCATATGCCTCATTCGGAATTGGCAAGTCTTAAGGAGGAGCTTGAAACAATGGTCTCTAATGGGACACTCGTCCCTGCTATGCATGCACGCTTCAATTCTCGCAATAGTGGGTAGAGTTACCCATGTCGCTACGTTGCCAAAAAGGATGGAGGAAGACGTTTCGTTACACAGTTCCAAGATTTGAATAAGGTTACGGTTAGAGATCCTTGGCCACTACCCAACATTCAAGATCTGTTGGAGCGGCTTTCTAGCTCTTCCGTTTTCTCCACCATGGATCTACTTAAGGGGTTTCATCAAATTGCATTCAGCTGTACAGTGTTTTTTATCAACATTTGTATTCATCCGAGCCAACATCAGCTTCAGCCATGGCAACATTAATTGCACAATCAACCTCACACCTTCGTTTTGGATGATTCAGATCAAGCTCATTTGGTACGCGTATGTACACTTGAAGACCTTCAACATGCTGCATCTCGCACACCAGATGGATTACCATACCAAGCATGGCGATTGGTTTTCACCCACGCTTTGTATACTGCTGTAAGGGCAAGGTTTTGTATAGGGATTTGAAAGTTGGGTTTTGTGAGTGGACTTTAGATTGAGCACCACTTATAAGAGCAGGGTTTGATTTGGATGGTTTATTGGGTAATCTCAATGCGTGTATAACGTGGTTACAAGGAGATTGGATAGTGAGCACCAGATACTTTGTCTAAAAGTATCAAAGAAGATGAAGGGAAAGTGGGAGAGAGAAAGGTGGAGTGTGTAGTTTGTAGCCGAGTTGGGCAAAGGGAAGATGTTGTAATCGAGAAAGGGGTGAAAAGGTTGGGAAAGCAAAAAGTCAAAGGTGCCGAGGTTGGCTAGAAGTGATGTAAAGATGATTGGATCACCAAGTTTGTTGGGTGATGAGAGGGCCGATGTAGGCACAAGTAAGATTCAGATTGAAGATTCAAAGATAATGTGCCTCTGGCAGCGCTTTTTGGCTTGCGAGGGCTCGTAACAGAGATTCAGTTAAGATAAATTGTGAGCTAAGCTGCTGGTTTATTCATTTCATTCTGGGAGTTTATATATCTTTTGACGTCTAATCCTTAGAACGTTCGCATGGAAACAACGCATGCTTGATCCTTCATGTGATTGCCGCAGTAATGCACAATGGATATTGACACAGCTGTTGCATGAAAAAGCAAAAAGGAAATAATGAAATAGACATTGCACATCATTGGTGCAGGGTTAAAAATGGATACAATGGTGGGAGATACAACAATGTGGGGAAGCTTCTAATCTAACAATGATACAAAGTGGAGAGATACAATTGGTTCAAGGGTGTTTCTATTCTAAGGGTGTATTGGGAAAAGTGTAAGAAGATGATATGATGGAAAGGTGTCAAAGATGACAGCAGCACGTGGTCGTGCATGAATGATTGCTTGAGGATGGAAGAAGTGTGGAAAGGACACCGAGATTTCCATTGTTCCGAAAATAGATTGACAGGTTGCTGCGGTAAGGTGGTTGCCATGACAACATGGTTGCTATGATATAGCGGTTGCCAAGATATAGTGGTTGCTGCGGTAACTTTGTATGCGAAAACAGCATTGATTGATGGGTCAAAGTATACAAGATTGTCTCAAAGCCTTATTGACTCGCGCGTTGACAACAGACTAATAGCAATCTTATCACCGGTACTTTTGATACCTTACACCTCCCGGCGGCTCGCGAAATGTCGTCTCGACATTAACAAGTCGTCAAGATGTGATACACATCAATGATAAGCAACTTCACTTTATAGAGGTAACAAAAGGATACAAGATCCTCTTTATTGTAAAAGGGGCCTTATTGGCAGTTGAAGAGATGGGGGAGAGACGGGGAAGATAACGTATACATCACTTTTTTTTTTGTGTCTTTTGTCTTTTACAATTTTTTTTATAGGAGGGGTTATGGAGTCGACTACTTAGCCAACATTTTATTGATTGTAACGGTCACCGCGCATGGGCCACACCGCAATGGGTTCTCGTGGATCGTAAAACTGCAACATCATGTGTAGGTTTTCGGAGACAGCGCGTCTCACTAATTCTTCTTGCGTATCGCCTTGCAAAGCGTACAGAACGTTGATTTGATCTTGTTCTCGGGACACCAACTTGTAGTATTTGAAGATTCTTGATTTGTGGATACAGGTTAGATGGTGATGAACTTCCATCCAATAGTTAAAATCCGCCCTGGTGTATACATAGTAACCAGGCAGGCCCGGTATTTCCTTTGGTTGAAATGGACCATCTCCCCATGGGCTGGTTTTAGCGGGCTCGCCAGTAGCGTCGCACCTGAGCTCATTGTTGTCATTGAATTCGTTGGCGTCATTGAGTTCGTCGTTGATGCTGTTAGAATCAGCCGATGATGAGGTAGTAGAAGAAGAGGAGGAGGATGACATGGTGATGATGCTGATGAGGTGATGGAGATTGAGATAGTATTTCTTTCTCTTTATATATATTTTTCTTTTTATGATAATGATACATCAAAGGATAATGAATAGTAGTGTGTTTTTTTTTTCTTTCATTCTTTGTGAAGCTAATGGATATTGTATAATTGGGATACGTGTATACATTTTCTTTTCAGAAGGATAATAGCGCTATGGCAGAGAGTTGTATTGAATGGGGGTTGTTTCAGATCTGCATGCGTACACCGGTGGTATGCATTGGGTGTATGGGGTACAATGGGATAAAAGTAGGCGCAGCATGTTCACCAGTCATGAGTCGATATGCGTACAATCGCCATTCTTCTTGAAGAGAGTGGTCGTGGTCTTGATGATATGATGGATGTACAGCAGAGTCTCGTAATATGGATCCAATTTCGCCAGTAATGAGGTCGTTTGCTAAATGCATTTCGAGCATAGCTTCTCGATTTTGCATGATTCGTCGATGGAGGCATCGTAATCGTTGTACATCGTTGGGGGCAAGCATCATGATATGGTTTGCAACTTCAAAGGGGCCTTCAGTTGCATAGCGTGGTGGTACACCTTGGTCATCCACAACATTGGGTTGTGTGCTATAGTCATCCATATCGTTGGGTTGTTGAAGATACGATCTTTGTGGGCTCGCAACATAAACGTCTTCATGATGAAAAGATGTAGCTACCCTTTCTTGAGATGAACCTGATATAGTGGATGCGTCGGGCATGTCCTCATCGTCATCGTATTCGTACAACGTTTCTTGATCGGTATTCGGTGATTCTGGTAGTTGAGCGTTTCCAGAAATGATCCTTTGTAAATGACGTCGCCATTCTGGATCGTCTGCAGCATTTGTAAGTGCTTGTAATGCCTCATGGAAGTTTGATGGTCGATGCACAATTTGATTCTCCGGTATGGTTTGTAATAGATGTGGTATCAAAGGGGGTAGTGCGTGAAGTGTTTCTCCCCTTGGTGTGTTAAAGTGATCGGCCGCAGCTTGTAGAGATTCCCTCACCGGACTTGATAGTGGTGATATCGTCAAATGATATTCCGATGGTACGTTGTAGTTTGGTTGATTATCTGCAGGTGTGGCATTGGAGGTCGCCATGTCGAGTGTTTGTTGATGCGAGTGTGGGTTTGATTGCTTTTGATTTGATCTCGTCCTTGGTTTCAGATTTGATTTTGCTTTGATAGTTTGGATTTGCTTTGATAATTTGGGTTTGCTTTGATGTTTGGATTGCTTTGATGGACGTGGATTGACTTTGTATGATTGAAGTCTCGCTTTTATACGTCGTCTCGCTGGTCTGTATTCCCTCAATCGTTGTTTTCGTATGGCAGATTGTAGATGTCTCAGCGTGATCTTTGCTGTATTTGTTGTTGTATTTGTTGTTGTAATGAGGATGGTAAGGTAGGGATCTCAATGATGGGCCGCAGTCGTGTAAGACCTGGTGGTGTGGAGTAGCCATCCGTATCACTGGTATCGGTTGTTGTTTCGTCATTGGAATGATCATTGTCATCAGATGAGCTGCTGGTGATTTGATTTGCATTATCTTGTGTTTCAGGAAAGATGGATGCATGATGCTGCATTGTCCTGCATTCCGTGTGCGGTAATCGATATATCTTCATGCGATTGCCATGTACTGGTCCTGGTAGTGTGTCGCCGTTGAGCGTCTTGAGAATGTATGTGCCTCGCCGTTTGACCTTGTGTATGATGTATGGTCCATCCCATTGCTGCCAAAGCTTCGAAAGCTTGGAATCCAAGCTTGAATTGTATACAAGCACGTGGTCGCCAATGTTGAATGGGGGTTTAAGCTCTCTTTTGGTGGATAAGATTTTCTTCTCGAAACGTCTTTTTTGGGTCTCCTGAGACTTGCAAATAGCCTCTAATGCTTGTGCTCTGATTTGTTTGATTTGCTCTATGTGGCATTTGAAATGTGCTATGATCTCTTTTATTTGCTTTTCTTCTTTTTCTGCTTCTTTTTCTATTTCTTTTTCTGTTTCATCTTGATTTTCATCCTCATCTAAATCTTCATCATCATCGTCATCGTGATCCTCCAAATGTCGGTCCAAAGGTGAATGGGGGTCTCGACCATAAGTGAGGAAGAATGGGGTGTGTTTTGTTGATTTGTGTCTTGTGGTCCTGCTTGCATAGACGATTGCAGGCAAATAGAGATGCCAATCTCGCTTTTCTTCTTCCGGTAGGGTACGTAGGATTTGCCCGAAAGTTCGATTCCATCGTTCGATGTTTGCATTGGTCTCCGGGTGATAGGTTGACGCCAATTTGTGTGTGATCGAGTATTGTTGACAAACGGTAGCAAATATTTCGTTTACGAAGCTTTTGCCGTTGTCAGTTATGATGTATTTGGGAGTCGAATGTTGGCAAATGATTCTTGAATAAAGGAAGTATGAAACTTCAGTCGCCGTGATGTATTTGAGTGCTTTAGCCTCAAAGAATTTAGTGAAGAGACAAATCGCCGCAATAACGTATTTGTGTCCTGCTCGAGATATGGGTACATGCTTGATGTCCATGCTGATTTCTTGAAAGGGCTTCTCCGATACAGGTATTGGGTGTAGTTGCTCTTGTAACATTCGATTTCCTTGTTTTTGGCACCGATCGCATTGTTGTATGTATTGCTTGATGTCGTTTCCCATTCTTGGCCAATAGTAACGCCGTCGTATACGATCCAGGGTGTTCTTGAATTTGTAATGTCCCGCCAAAGGATGTTGATGTTCGCTCCAAATGATGCTATTGACTTGATCTTTGGTGACAACTAATCGCGTTTGTGGTCCTCGCCGATAGAGTTGTTCGCCTTTCACGAAGTAAAGTCGACTTTGACTTGTAATCGTCTTCTTTGATGCTGTTGTGGTATTCGGTGGGTATTCGAGTGTCTCCAAGTAATGTTTAATGCCGTTGTATAGGTTGTCGTCCATTGGTGGGTGATGGTGTATCGTAATGCGGATGATGGTGGGTGTAACAAATAAATGATGCTCTTTTTCTTTTACGTGGCTTCTCTTTGTTTTCCTTTCTTTTTCAGGTCTTCCTTTTTTTTGTATACGCTGTTTTTCCATTATGTCTTTTTTCTTTCCAATGCCGTCGCAATGCTGTTCAGTTCAACAATGCCGTTATCGTGATGGTGATTTCAATAGCCGAGACGTGACAAAAAGTCAGCGTTGTTATGGACACGTCCAGGTCGATATTGTGTCTCGAATTCGAATTCGCTAAGGAATGCTATCCATCTTGCAAGTATGCCGGTAGGATTCGGTTGATTCAATAGTCCTCGCAAGGCAGAGTGATCGGTGATGAGCTTGAACTTCTTTCCAAGTAAGTATGGCCGTAGTTGTCTGATAGCCCATACAGCAGCAAGACATTCTAACTTTGATATGCCGTAGTTGGACTCAGCCTTGTTCAATCCTCGAGAGAGATACAGTATGGGTCGTTCCTTGTTATCATCGCCAAGTTGTGATAGGACAGCGCCTAGTCCTTCGCGTGATGCATCGGTTGCCAATATGAAAGGTTTGTCAAAATCAGGTCGCGCCAATATGGGTGGTGTTGTGAGGGCCGTCTTTAATCGTTCAAAGGCTTCAGTCGCCTTAGGTGTCCATGGTGTGTCTTCTTTCTTGGTCAAGCTATGTAATGGTCTTGCAATGCGGGCAAAGTTGGGTACGTGCTTTCGGTAGAATGAGCAAAGGCCAAGAAAACTTCTCAATTGGGTCACGGTCTTGGGTCGTGGAAAGTCTTTTATCTTGCTAATCTTTTCTTCATCAGCCCCAACGCCGTCAGCTGTGATGATGAATCCAAGAAATTGTAGACTCTTCTTGAAAAATATGCACTTGTCGGGATTCAAGGTAAAATTCGCCATGCGTATGCAATCAAATGTTTGTCGCAAATGATTGATGTGCTCCTTTGGTGTCTTTGAATAGATGTTGATGTCGTCGACATATGCCACAACACACTTGTTGATAAGAGGTCGCAAACAAATGTCCACAAGTCGTTGGAATACTCGAGGTGAGTTGGCACATCCTTGTGGTAATACGAGGTTCTCATACACGCCTTCTTTACAAACAAAGGCTGTTTTCTCAATGGAGTCAGGGTGTAGTGGCACTTGGTTGAATCCGGATCGTAAGTCGAGTGCTGAAAATATCTTTGCGTTGCCGAGTGCGTCCAACAGGTCATCGATACGTGGTAAAGGGTAAGAGTCTTTTTTGGTCACCGTATTAAGTTTTCGATAATCAATGACTAATCGATAATCGCCGTTCTTTTTCTTGACTAAGATGACTGGTGATGCCCATGGTGATGTTGATGGTCGTATTACACGCAATTTGCAAAGCTTGTCAAGTTCTTGTTTCAATGCGTCTGCTTCAACTGGTGCTAATCGATATGGTCGTGCTCGAATGGGTTGTACATCTTCGGTTTCGATTTTGTGGTGCATGAGATGGGTACGTCCAAGGTTTTGTCCATCCCAATCAAAGATGTCTTGATATTCACCAAGAAGCTTGTATAGATCGTCTTTGATTTCAGGATCGTCAATGTCGGGTGGTTTGAATCGATCTCGATATTCGTCCGGTAGCTGCTGAGTCTTCGATTTTGGCGTTTGTAATTCTTCTTGATTGTCGTCATCTCGAATGAAATGGTAAGTCCCGATAAAGCTTGGGTGCGGAATGATCAATGGAGCATTCAATTCATTGACAATGGTGATCTTGAATTCCGTTTCACCAGGTTCGATGTCTCGTCCAAAATAGTGGTGGTGGAAATGCTCTGGTCGCATTCCCTCTTCAGGTTTGAATCTCAAATGAAAGTGGACAGGTGCTTCCATTTCGCCGTATATGTGTACTTGATCTCTTGGAGGTATAGTGATGTTGGCGTGCGATATGACCTCATAGGTTTGGGCTTGTGGATTGTATTTTCCTCTCATTACGTGGGTGTCGTTTGTTGAAGCCGCCGTTGTCATTGGGAATAGCTCTTGTGAATGTTCGTCTCGTGTCGTTGTGATCAATGTGGATTGTGCAGGAGGTGCGAATTCATATCCTATAGCACTTTCAACGTCGTCATTTGGTATTCGATCAGGTACGTAGTCGCCAATGGGTTCTCCATAATAGATGATGAGGTCCTCCGTTCGATTATTTTCGATGAAGATTGTGAATCGTGTATCGCCGTTTGATATGGGGTTTCCGGATATGCGCCGATCAATGGTAACGTATGGTACACCAGGTGATTCGAATATCATGTCTTCTGATGCTTCCATTGGTAGGTTGCCAATAATAATTTCTGTTTCGCCAGGTGGGACTCGGATGTCGTATGGTGCGTATAGACCGTAGAAGATAGTGTCATCTTCAATAAAAGCTTCTGCTTCTACTTCAGGCTTCTCTTCTGGATCTTGTTCGAGAAAATAAATGCTATCCGAGCTTTCGTTTTGTGTGTCGCCATCTGTTGTAGTGCTTGAAGAATCATCTGAATCGCTTGATGAATCACTTGAGGGATAGTCTTCAGATGATGTTTCGGATCCATTGTCGCTGCTGTAAAGGATTCCAGGGGTACCTCCAGGGTATGGTTGCTTGCTAAACCGGTCTTGCTGCGCCTTGATGATTTCTTTTACATACGAAATAGGAATGCTAACTTGCACTTTTGCCACACGTAACGAGAGAGTCTTTTGAGCAAAATTGATTATTGCATGTGCGCGAGTAAACCAATTGTTGCCAACAATGAGTGGTACAGGGCATCTGCCAAGTACTTCAACATTTATGGGTGTAGTGATTTTATTCCCAGGTCGTAAAGGTACATCAAAGATAATTCCTAATGATGCTTGTTGTGTGGCATTTCCTAATGTAAATCTAGCACTAGAAGGAGCATTGATTTTCAATCCGATGTCGTCTGCAAATGTTCTTGATATGCAGGTCATGGATGCGCCGGTGTCGATTAATGCACGTACAGGGACTCCGCAAACGTAGAACGTTGCATAAGCTGCCGTTGATTCAAATGTCCGCTTTTGGCCATCAATCAGTGTCAGGTTTTGGGTAGGTGGTGTTGTCGCTTTATCGTCTTTAGGCTTTGGCTTCTTCCTTCGGATAGACGTGGCTCCATGTAGTTGTCGTCTGATAGCAGGTACCAATTTTACGAGGTCTTGTATGGTGATGTTTGCTACTCGACTCATGACATCGTCGACAACATCATAATCGATAATGGGTTTTTCACGTGGGACCCGTTTCTTTTTAGGTTTCGTGTGGCTGACTCCTGCTTGCGTTGCTTGGGTAACTCTTGTTGTGGGGGTGGCTTCGGACATTTCTGTGTCTCTTGTTTCCACTTGTGTCGTTCTCCTTGGTACCGTGCTTGTTGATCGTACTTCTGGAATGGTGCGTCTTGTTGATGCCGATTGTTGGTTGGTAGGTGTAGAGTGCTGTGTTGATTGATTTGGAGCTGGTCGTTGTGGACTTGTTGACTGAACTGGTACTGATTGCTGTATGTTTGATGGTCCAGCTTGTTGTACGGTTGACGATTCGACTTGCGTGGGCGTATTGACAGCTTGTATGCCCTGACTTTGTTGGCTTTGTGGTGGTTCGATGTATTCTTCATCATCGGCAAACGTGATATTCCTTCTTGCAGGCCTTGATGGTTTCATTGCTCGATGTGATTTTGGGTCCCAACGCGTACGATCTCTTTGTTCGCCATTCGATCTCGTTTTATATCCGGATGCGTATAAGTCGTGATCATCATTGTACGAATCCATTGGGTTTTCCTCGGGATCAAGTAGCATGTAATTTGGCTGGGTAATTATGTCGTAATCGTTGTCGTTGTGATAATAAGGATCCTGATGCATTACATTATCGTAGAGGTCGTCTTCTTGTGGAACGCAATATGGTGGCTCATATGCGTATGCATCATCTTCGTTGTATGGATCAAAGGTATAGAGGTCTTGTTGATGGATTCTTTGTGATTGGTGCTTATTGTAATGTTCAGGGCTCCAGCGAACGGTTTTGGTGTGTTGAGGGGCTATGGATCGACCGCTCTCAGCGATCCGCCCCATTAGTTTTTTGGCTGTTGGGTGGATGGCCATTCTTGATACATGTCGCCAGAGTATCTTGCTTGATCGTAATAGTCGCCATCGTCTTCGAAGCATTCCTCCTCGTATGGATATCGGTGATCCCATTCTTGGTATTGAGGATGGCCTTGTTGCTCGTGGTATGTCTCCGGATAGTATTCCAAGTGGGCGAAGTTTTCTTGCTGTGATTGTCTTGAGCTTCCATTTTGGGGTGATCCTTCTTGGTTTTGGTTCGGTCGCCTATTATCCTGGTATTGGGGTCTCCTTGGTTCTTGCTGCTATGATTGCCGTACTTCATCTTGTTGTCTTGGAGGTGGTCGTTCTTGTCGCCGATCATTTGGTTGATAATTATTGTATCGCCGATTGTCGTATCGCCTTTCTTGTTGATTCCATGATCCTTGGTTCCTTGGTCCCTGATTCCTTTGTTCTTGATTCTTTGTTCCTTGATTCCTTGGTCCTTGATTCCTTGGTCCTTGATATCTCGATGCTTGGTTCCTCGATCCATATTCTTGAAATGATCGCCATTGTGGATATTGGTTGCTTGAGGATGTAGTCGTTGGATCAATTTCTGAAAACCGCAATTGTGGTCGTGGTCTTTGGAAAGCTTGTGGTTGATATGGCTCCGGTTCTTGATATGGATGTCGATATTGGCTTTCGGGTTGTGTCTCGATGTTGGTGAACATTGCACGTTCATTTCGTCTTTGTTGCTGGTGATATGATGAGAAGTCGTCACCAATGCGTTGTGCTTCCCAATATCCTTCGGCCGTATTGAAGACTTGTTCATGCGTGATTGCTTGTAGTAGGATACAATGTCGTTTGATTTCAGGTAATAACCCGGATTTGAATCTTGACTTGATGAGAATCTCATCGGTGACATTTGCTTCATAAGCTAGTTCTCGAAGTCGTCCAAGAAATGATCGTGGACTCTCATTGTTGCGTTGTGTGGAGGTCTCGAATCGGTTGCGAAAGCGAAGGATGTCGTACTCCGTGACATAGTGGTCTTGAAGATCTTCCAATGCGTCAAAGTACGAGACGCTGAATCGTATGTCGGTCTCGTCAGGTGTTTCAACCTTGTATTTGGGCTTGATGACTCTTTCAAAGTATGCCAAAGCTGGTCCCCGTAATACTGCTTGAAGGACATTGACTCGTCTATGGTTTGTATCAATGCCGTTTATGAGGATGAATGACTCCAAGTCACGCCGAAAGTGTCGAAAGTTTTCATGTTCCAATCCAGAGAATGATAATGGTGGTAGAGGTAAGAGAGCGCTGGTGCGTGGATCCAACACAGTAAGTTCGCCAGAAGTCGTTTGATTTGTCGCCATGGTGAGGTAGGATTTGTGGTAGAGTAGTTTGATTTGATTGACAATAAATGTCTTGAGGATTGCCTAGTAATGCTTGTCTGGAGAGATATCGCTTGTTGTCTTTAATATCTCACCCCTGTAGTGAGCACCACGTGTAAGGGCAAGGTTTTGTATAGGGATTTGAAAGTTGGGTTTTGTGAGTGGACTTTAGATTGAGCACCACTTATAAGAGCAGGGTTTGATTTGGATGGTTTATTGGGTAATCTCAATGCGTGTATAACGTGGTTACAAGGAGATTGGATAGTGAGCACCAGATACTTTGTCTAAAAGTATCAAAGAAGATGAAGGGAAAGTGGGAGAGAGAAAGGTGGAGTGTGTAGTTTGTAGCCGAGTTGGGCAAAGGGAAGATGTTGTAATCGAGAAAGGGGTGAAAAGGTTGGGAAAGCAAAAAGTCAAAGGTGCCGAGGTTGGCTAGAAGTGATGTAAAGATGATTGGATCACCAAGTTTGTTGGGTGATGAGAGGGCCGATGTAGGCACAAGTAAGATTCAGATTGAAGATTCAAAGATAATGTGCCTCTGGCAGCGCTTTTTGGCTTGCGAGGGCTCGTAACAGAGATTCAGTTAAGATAAATTGTGAGCTAAGCTGCTGGTTTATTCATTTCATTCTGGGAGTTTATATATCTTTTGACGTCTAATCCTTAGAACGTTCGCATGGAAACAACGCATGCTTGATCCTTCATGTGATTGCCGCAGTAATGCACAATGGATATTGACACAGCTGTTGCATGAAAAAGCAAAAAGGAAATAATGAAATAGACATTGCACATCATTGGTGCAGGGTTAAAAATGGATACAATGGTGGGAGATACAACAATGTGGGGAAGCTTCTAATCTAACAATGATACAAAGTGGAGAGATACAATTGGTTCAAGGGTGTTTCTATTCTAAGGGTGTATTGGGAAAAGTGTAAGAAGATGATGTGATGGAAAGGTGTCAAAGATGACAGCAGCACGTGGTCGTGCATGAATGATTGCTTGAGGATGGAAGAAGTGTGGAAAGGACACCGAGATTTCCATTGTTCCGAAAATAGATTGACAGGTTGCTGCGGTAAGGTGGTTGCCATGACAACATGGTTGCTATGATATAGCGGTTGCCAAGATATAGTGGTTGCTGCGGTAACTTTGTATGCGAAAACAGCATTGATTGATGGGTCAAAGTATACAAGATTGTCTCAAAGCCTTATTGACTCGCGCGTTGACAACAGACTAATAGCAATCTTATCACCGGTACTTTTGATACCTTACACTGCTTTGGCCCAAGAAATTTAGGAAGATGCTTTGCAACAAGGTCCTTCTCCAAAATCATGGATCGATACATGATTGTGCCTTTTTTCAAAGAAAGGGGATCTCACAAGCGTCAGCAATTGGAGACCCATCTCATTGATTAATTGCGATGCAAAGATATTCACACGGCTATTGAACGAAGGCATCACCAATGCTGCTTCATCCTTGATGCCTGCTCGCTTGATTGGTGTCAATGGACTGACGACTCGCATTGCTATGGAACAAGCTTTACAAGACGGGTCATCGAAACTTGGTTTGCTTTTGAGTCAGGAGAAAGCATTCATTTGGAGTGCCTTCGAAAGGTCCCGTTGGAGATATCGTATGTGCAGCAATGTATCTCCTATTGCTGGTATCATTGAAGTCATCTTCCCCAACATCCCCGCTATCCACCTGCATGTGCGTGCTTCCTTCATAGCTTGCTTGATCCTGATAAGAAGATTGGCCATCTTGTCCTTGGGAACACTTATCATCATGGTGGATGTGTTGAAGTGAATCCCAAATAATCCTGGATGTGTGACGGTGTCAAACAGCTTTTCTTCCAGTTGATGATGAAGCCCAGCTCCAACAATTGAACAATCAAGATTGGGAAGCATCTTCTCCTCTATCCTCACAAGCGATATAAGAGCTGAATTGGTGGCAGCAAATGGCAAGGTCAAGGAATGGATTACCAATGCATCCGAAGGATATGGAGTCCCCTACCGTAACAATCGATGCAGATGCATCAGATACTGGTTGGGGAATAACCAGCAACGAGGGCGATCTTTACAGGATTTGGAGCGAGCAAGAAAAGGTTTTATCGATCAATGCACGCCAATTTGCTTTGTATTGCTTTGGGTTTCCATCGCCTACATTCATGCTATTTGCTCCTTGTTCTTCTCAACATCGATCCATATAAACATCAATGGCCATATAGCAGCACCTATTCAACAGCTACGTGGATTACTTCAAGGAGATCCTTTGTCGCCTATCTTGTTCAATCTGCCTCTTGAACCATTTTACGTGCTATTGTTGGTGACATCAATTTTCAAAGCTTCCTACCTTGGTACGATACACCATCTACACATGCCCCAAAAAGATCAAGGTTGGCAACAAGTTTGGAACCCCATTTTCTTTGCTGACCCCGATCTCCCGTCACTTTATGAATGCTGCTTTCGACTCGCTTTCCTGGTTCAACCCAACATCAACAACAACAAGCGATTCTTTGTACATACATCCTCCAAGCGATATGGGGCACACATTGGAATTCCATATATAACAATCACACCTTTCTTCCAACTGAAGTGCCAGCTTACGCTAGCCACTTGTTTCTCACGTTATGTGTTTAGAATAGATATTCCGCCTACAGTATTTAGATTTCCTTCTCTTATGTATCCCTTATCACCTTTTTGTAACTGTTGCGGCTACGTCACAATGTGGTACGAGGTCGCATTCCAATAAATGCCTACGGGATATACCCAAAAAACGTTTCAAGATCGCACTCATCATTCTTAAATTTCGTGTTAGCCACCACCTGCCAAAATGAATCAGGCCAACCTCTTGAAACGATATATATAGTAATGTCATTGCATAGTTGTGGGCTATGTTTGAGTTAAACCATCAGCAAACGATCGTCAAGTAAAGATTGTACATAGTGAATAGCGAATTGAGGATTAAAACAAACCACTCCACAATGTGAAATCCATGCTGTTGAGTGAGCTTGAAGCATACGTTGTAACGAATCTCCCATTCCGGTTGTATCGACATGGGTTTCTTGTAGGCATAAACTATGATAAGGAAGGCTTCTTAAAATTCTTGCGTATTGCTTTCCAGCTGTTGTGCAGAGCATCTTCTTGAGGTCGCGACAATTCAATGTTGCCACGGTGATCTCATGGGCAACCGGTGTTATAATCCGTTGGGTAGGGTGGAAGAGGATCTTCCCCCACCACAATCCATGTCGTGATCAGCAATCTGTAAGAGAATCTTCATGGTGATCATCATCTGCCAACAAGGCATCGATTTGTGAATCATCCATGCATGTGTTTTGATCTTGAAAAGGTTTGGTCTTGGGACGTAAAGAATACGAATGGCCTTGCGTGTTCTTGGAGGTAGATGCAGCATCATCCCCAGATGTCACATCCATGTTCGAAGCTGTATTGGGCAGAGGTGTCTGATCCAACCTATTGTTTACATGTATCGATATGAGCATGGAGTTGGCTGACCAATATTTGATTGTATGACGCACGGCGTGGAATCCCGACCGCTGCACCAGAAAATGAAACTTGATCACTTTCTCTCTTCCAATTCGCAACGAACCATCATGTAGTGATATATGATTCACTAAAGAGCATCAGTTGTGAGAGTGAAACACCCTACTTCTTGAACATTTTTGGTGGGCACCGACAAGCGCGAAATTTGAGATTGACGAGTTCCATCCTGAAACTTGAACGCAAGATACTTTTGATCATGCAGAGCACGTTGGTTCTACTAAAGACACCATGCTTCATTGAAAGCTTTTGCGATACAGGCGCGTGTACGTTTTGTAAAGCGATGCTATTATAAAAGACATCTTTTTCAATTGTGATTCATATGTACGTTTATAGTGAGATAGGTGCGAAAGATGGTATTTGTATACGAAAGCGAAGAAAAAAGGATTAAAAGAACCAATGTATCATATGTACTCACTTGCTGATGGTCATTGATACTTCGCTAGCTATCAGCCGATTCCACCCAAATTAAGCACATTGTGGATTTGACAATGTGTGGTGAATGCGGCTCCTCCAACGTTTCGTTCGATGGTTTAATTACATTGATCCAAGCCGATTTGCATGAGCTACGCTTAAACCAGGTTTTGTCTAGTGGATACACCTGTATACGTTGCATGTTGGATCCGATGTACCTGTTACGTGGCCGTAATTTTCTCAAATCGGCTCGGATCAAAGCACTTGAATATAGGAAATGAATCTTTGGAGCAGGTGCATTTTTCCTATAGTATCGAATCTACAATGGGTTGAATTGGGTGGAATTGGCTGATAGCTAGCAATGTATGAATGACCATCAGCTAGTGAGTACATATCATCCATTGCTCTTTTAATGCTGTTTTCTTTGCTTTCTTACCCAAACACGGCCTCGTGCAGCTATTGCACTTAACGTGGGTATATGAGTGTCAATTGAAAAAGACGACTTTGTCATATAGGATCATCTTTACAGTGACCCACAAAATTGTTCAAATATTTTGTACTTTTGCATAAATCGTTTCCTGGCGCATTGCCATGCATATAGAACATAGTGATATTATACATCATTCGATAGCGTATCTAATTGGGCACATAATGCAATTCACGTGATGTGTGGAACATTGAAATTCATGCAGCTAGCGGGGAATCAATAGCGTCGATACACTTGAACAATTTTGAGGGTACTTCACCAATATTACATAAATGAACATCTACAACATGTGGAGCCTTTATTCTTTATAATGTTATTGATAAGCCACTAATAAAAGTTTTTACTGCCTTGAGCATGGCCTAGGCCCTTTTCCCTTCGACTTCACTTATAAGTAACTTTTATTATGCGTCCAATCAGTAACCAGAAGAAAGAGGATGTGAAACATCTTCTACAACAAGGTACACCATACCGCGAAATCTCTACACTCACTGGTGTCTCCCTTGGAGCTATTCGAGCTATTCGAAAGGACCTGAATGTCGACATTGAACCTAATGGAGCTGGTCGAAAGCGCATAATGTCAAGCAATGACATTCGTGTTGTCATTCGGAAACTCGTAACTGGCGAATACAAGAGTGTTGAAGACGCAAGCCGTCAGCTCCGAGCTACCTACCCCAACAAGGTGACCCCAAGTGCTGAAACGATTCGTCGTGAAATGAAGCGTCTCAATTACACCGCAATTAAGAAGCCCAATGTGTTGCCATTGACCCGATCGCGTCGCAATGCACGATTCCGGTTCGCGCAAGCATATCGTTCTTGGACTGTAGAGGACTGGAAACGTGTTGTTTTCAGCGACGAGACAAAAGTGAACCGTTTGGGAAGTGATGGCCTTCATTGGACTTGGATTGATCCTGATGGCAAATTACGTGAACGCAATGTTATCCATACATATAAGCATGGTGGCGGAAGCATCATGATCTGGGGCTGTTTTTGTTGGTCAGGGCCCGGGTTTATCACCAAAATTCAAGGAACCATGAATGCCGACCTCTATTGCAGCATTTTGGATGATGAATTCAAGCAATCATTGGAATATTACGGCCTTGAAGTGAATGACATCATCTTTCAGCAAGATAATGATCCTAAGCACAAGTCCCGGAAAGCCACCCAATGGTTCCAGGATAATGGTGTTGAGGTCCTACCATGGCCATCGTACTCTCCAGACCTCAATCCTATCGAACATATGTGGGCAGAGCTCAAACGCAAGTTGCTTCTCTATGATGAGCCTGCTAAGTCCATGACCGAGTTCTGGGAAAGGGTTTCCTATACCTGGAACAAGTGTATGACGAAGGAATACTGTGAGAGACTCATAGAAAGCATGCCACGACGTATAGAAGCCTGTTATAAAGCAAGAGGAGGCTATACTAAGTATTAATAAAACATGTTCTAGTTCCCCTCAAAATTGTTCAAGTGTATCGACTCTATTGATTCCCCGCTAGCTGCATGAATTTCAATGTTGCACACATCACGTGAATTGCATTGTGTGCCCAATTAGATACGCTATCGAATGATGTATAACATCACTATGTTCTAAATGCATCGCAATGCGCCAGGAAACGATTTATGCAAAAGTACAAAACATTTGAACAATTTTGTGGGTCACTGTACAGGATAAAGAGAGCCATAACTCAAAATGCCACAATGAAGCATGGGCTCTTTTTGTGACCAACATGCTCATCCTAGCTCAAGCAACCTTGTGTGCCAGTTTCAGGATCGAACTCGTCAATCTTAAATTTGACCATGTCACCACCCGCCAAAATGAAGAGAGGTCAACCTCTTGGAACTTTTTGGCTGGCATGGACAAATGCGAAAATTGCTATTGACGAGTTTGAGCTTCATACTTTCACACAAGGTACTTTCGACCATGCTGCGAATGCTCGTTCCAAAACGAGCCCATGCTTCATTGTGAGATTTTGAGTTACAGGTGAGTGTATAGATGGCGAAGTAACAATGTAGTGAAGGCTTTAAAGTAGAGGTCCCATATAGTAATATGGAGTGAGTGTTGTGGTAATAGAGAAAAGGATATCATTGTTGACTGGGACACGCGTCGCAGAGGTATTTACGCTGGGACCGAATTACGCATAGTACCGGAGATTACGATGAACCTAATAAAAATCTGTTCATTCAAAGCAAGCAAGTCGCTATCTAAAGGGATATCAACTATGTCCTTGGATAGTAGCGGTTATCGTCATTCACCATATCAGTTTGGTTTTTGTCCTTGTGTTTGCCTTATTCCTGGTGGGGTTTATACGGTGTGATCCATCATACTAGATTGAGCAACAAACAGAGCCCACCTCATGTCATAGTTATTCTCTATCAGGATGCACGGGGATTAAAAACTAATCATGTATGCTGCATCATGGGCGGCATTGTTGGCGATTGAATGCCGATGCTTCGTATACACGCTTAAGCCTAATGCAATGTATGATCTACTATAATAAATCGGGCATGCTTTATTATCCATGAGCTTATATATGTATGTATGGTATCTACAAGTAGTATTATTATTACAAGCAGTATACTGATTTAGAGATCTGGCAAGGCATTGATGACCACCACCAGTGTACAAGTGCTCCTGCTACCAAAGAGCGATGCCTCCATAGTAAGTTGACGATAGCTGCAAGCCGGCCATGTTTCCCACCGCATTGTCCATAAATACGGCATCCACTATCCTATGTTCCAGGTATTAGTATTCATGCTGGCAAAGGGCAGCCCGCATCCTTCATACTTACAATGTCCTTGCCAATACACATTCTCCAACTGTATGCTTGTTTCCATCGCTTGGTCATTGATAGAGGTTATCCTTCATCCTTGCCTCAGACATTAGTGCTCCTTAATGTCCTTGATTGGGTGTTGTGTCATCGACTTGATATGCCCTCATTGGATTCAAAGCAGCTTTGACGTGCATAGTGGTCAATCTATGGATGATGATGTCAGCAATAGCAGGGTAAAGAAATGACCCGGATGTACTTACCCGTAATCATGAAGAGCCCGTATATGCTTTTGTGTATCCTTTCACTTGTGCCAACATAAGGCCATTTGTGGTCAAACACCGATACCAGCGTGATCCAAGTTCTCCTAGCACAGTTCTTGCAAGTCCCACTTTTCTTCTTTTTTCTTCTTTTTTTCTTTTCTTCTTTTTCTAGTAGCCCACAATGAGAATCCACTTTTCATCATTGAAAACGCCAATCATATACATACTTGTCTTTCAGGCTCTCTTGATTTTGATGATGTTGAATGCCAATCCTTATTTGAGTGATGGTCGAGATTGTTGAGCAGATTCAGCACGGCACCCAACGGCCAGGCGACTCTTAATCGGTGGACGCACGGTGCCCTGTGACCCTGAACGACAAAGCGATACATATCCTCCAGACCGGTCTTGATGCCATTGACGTTTGTTTCTCGGCTTGTTTGTTTCTATAACACCATTGTTAATACATTGACCTTACATATACCCCAATTCACCTAACGATACTTGCTTTGATGTTTGTGTTTGTGATTGATTGAGCGCTTGTTTGAATGATTGATGAACGTGTTTGCGCGTAAGAGATAGAGATAGAGATAGAGAGAGAGCCATAGATTGATTTGTCTTCAAATATATATGTGGAATCTTGCAATTGCTGTGCTTAGGAAATCCAGAATCGATCGCCAGAACCGCTGTGATATGGTACAGACATTCCATGATTGCATCTATGTAATGATATGGTAAGCGTCATGGTTATAGGTGGGCTTTGGAACCATATACGTACGTTTTGAATGGTCGATCCTTGGTTGGTTTGTTCTTGACTTTGAGTGCAATGTCGACCATGTTGATTTGGTAATAAGATTTGGGTCTTCGTCATGTTGTCCGTAACCGTGCATGGACCTCCAATGATAGGAAAAGGTCCACAGACCACCAGTAATGTTTGTATTGATATGGCTTTGTGGAGAAGATCCAGACTTGAATGATGATAACAATCGTGGTTGATACTGTGAATGCTCTTGCGACGCCATATGATCCATGTGTGTATGGGTCCAAGCCTTCTTGATGACATAGAGTGTAGATGGTGACAAGAATTGATATAAAGTCGTAGCATGTGCATTGGTTCCAATTCGTCCCCCATTTTGAAAGCATAGCAACCAATAGCATGCTCTAGCCAACACGAGATGAGATGTCCTCGCCATCCGCTACCATGTATGTGCTGTGAATCGTGACCACCGCCAATAGCCACTCCTGCAAATGCCAATAGTAATCCGCCCCTCATGCCATTGAATTGGAATATCTTGATGATGCCGAATTATAATAGGAACGCCTCCTCGAAAGATCATTTTGATGCATATGCCGCCAATGCGATATCATGTGAACATAAAGAGACACCTGCAGTTGTGCCTTGGTTCCCCCATGGGCCATAAAACCATGGTGATAGTTGTGTGTTGCCAATCAATCCAAGTGATAAATGCCACCAGTGTCCAAAAGACCCTTTCGATAACCATCCTTGATGCCATAGGTATGAATCTTCGCAATTGTAGCCATAACAATGGTGACGTGATCAAAGTCAATGCCTTCCTCAATGCCATTGCGTTGCCATCCGTGTCATTCTTTGGCGGATGTAGAGTACAATAGGCCAACTCCTCATCGTGTTGCTGCTACCACCATGATGCCAATAAAACGAGAGCGTGGTGAGCTGCATCTTGATGCCATAGCCATATATCGCATCACTGAGAGGAGCACCAACTGCTGAAACACGCAGGATCGTATGCACGTGGATCAAAGATAACAGCAGCATCGCAACGAATCATCTCATCGAATAAAGAAAATGAAGCCCTTGTGCCTTGATGCCATGCCAATAAATGCCCAAATTCAGTGACACCACCAAGTGGATTGAAAAAGACCCCGCTGTGCCTTGACCAATGATGATAAATAACCCTCATAGGTAACGCCGCCAGTAGAAGGGAAAAGGTCTTGTTTCCTCTGTAGCCATGGCAATAAATGTGTCCCACCAGTAAAACGAAAAACAATTCCTTGCGTCTTGTCGCCTTGGTAATCAATGTGTTCAAATTGGTAACTACTGTATGCCAGTAGAATGAAAAGGAACTCCTTTGCTCTGTTGCCATGACAATGAATGTGTCCAAATAGGTAATAGCGCGAATAAGATGCATGCAATGCGATGTCGTTGTGTTGCAGCCATGGCGATAAATGTGTTCAACGTGACAATAGCACCGATCCAGTATTCTTGAAAAGAGACACCGTTTGCTTTGTAGCCATGATGATAGCCTCTTAATATGTCGCAATGCCAATGAAAGGAGTGAGAGAAAGCTTGAGACTTGTAACCATGGCAGCCCAGGTCTTCGGCTTGCCGATGGCACCAGTAAAAAGAAAAGAGAACCCTTGCGCCTTGTTGCCATGACAACGATGGCTCGATACGATTGCACCATCGATAAAAAGAAAAGAGAACCCCTGCTTGTGCCCAATGCTATCCACCAAATGCCCAAGATCCGGATCGGTAAAGACACCAATAAAAAGAAAAGAGAACTCCTGTCCTCCGCGACCACAGCCGCTGCTCATAACAATCGCCCCATCAGGGCCCAAGGCCTATTGTTAAGAGAGACATACATTAGTGTTTTGAAAAGACATACCCATTTGTGCTTCAATACATACCACAACGTGTGACCATAACCTGTTCACAGGGATACCCTACAGAACCAGAAACAAGGACGTGGCATGTCATCCCAGGCACATTCAACCCCATGTGGAGAGTGAAAGGAATCGACATGAGGCCTCTTTCCCTCCCACGGACCCTTCAAAGTCTTATCCTCTGCACCAAGAGCGCCGGATCCAACGACGTCCAATCTTCTCCTATCACCAGGCTATGATGCCTTGCCTACCATGTCTTGATGTTCGTTTGCAGATACCCACATCGTAGATGATTACCGCTTGTGCCTAAACATGATCATCCAACATGTAAAGGCGGTGGCACTACGCAGGGACACACCACAGTATCAATAACCATGATGGCCCCCCACAACATAAAGCAACATTAGTAAGTAAATGGATCATAAAACAATATCACTGTTTTGACTTACCCTTTCAAGACCAAATCAAGCACCTCAGTGGGTAACGTAACAAATAGACCATGAGAGGACGTAGGAATGCAAGGTCTTGTACATAGCATACTGGATCATGGATACCAATTGGACTTCTCGTTGGCTCTTACAGCACCCAAGGTAGCGTCATCGATGACCCTCCAGATCCTCCCACCGCGAGACCTACATGCCGACCCTTTCACTCAACACACATGAAGCTGAACGTACCTGAGAATCATCCACGCCTTGAATCTGGACTGCAGGGTATCCCATCCGTAACCGAAACGCCTCCCAAAAGAGAGACCCAAAGACGATCGCCCCTCTTGAAGAAGCTCTGTGGATGTAAGCCCACACCAAAACGAAGCACCACCGAAACAAACGACACCAAACCACCTTCAAATCAAGAACAATGTGAGTATTATTGAAACCCATATAATGTTAGCAGCTTACCAGCAACTAGAAAGCTTCGTATTCTTCGTAGACGTATTGGTCTTCGTCATCGTGGTCATCAAGAACATAACCATAACCATCGTCATAGTCATAGTCATATTCATCGCTATCGCCATTGTCGTAATCATGGCCATCACCATAACAATGCCCATCGTCGTGGTCATCATCATAATCATCATCATCGTCATCGCCACCATCATCGACATCGTCATCCTCGTCGTCATCCTCCTCTTCCTCCGGATCATAATCCAAGTCCTCCGTGGCTTCTGCAAGCCAAGCAGCAAATTCAGCCCATGCCTGTTGCTGCTCTTGGTGGTTTTGGTCTTGATGACCACGTGGTTGCGGACGTGGAGATGATGAGGGTGTGGTGTTGGGAGTGTTGGTGGTAGTAGTGGCATCGGTAAAAATTGGAGCAGGAGTAACGGAATTAATGGTGGCGGTGGTTGTAGTAAGAGTAACAGTAGTAGGAGTAGTAGTAATAGGGTGCGGTGTAGGTGGTTGGGTATCTTGAGGAATAATAAGGTGGGTATCGGTGGCAGGCATACAAGTGGTCATAGTGGATGTAGGAGTAGTTGTAGTGTTGATGGCGGCATTAGTGGTGATGGTGATATCAGTGGCGATGGCGGTATTAGTGATGGTAGCGGTAGTGGCAGGCATAGAGGTGGTCATAGTAGCGGAAAGAAGAGGTGTAGTGGCCGTGTCGGTATTAGTGGTGGTATTGGCGGCATTGATGACAGGTGAAAGGAGCGTAAAGTCTTCCTCCATAGGAATTGGCATAGGCGATGGTGGAGGCGATGGAGGAGGTGTTGCGGGACGTGAGGTGATGGTAGGAGTAGGCATATCTAAGTAACACGGGATTAAGTAAGCATGTCTATATATATAAGGTATTCAAAATGCACACTTACTGATGAGAACAGGATCGTCATCCTCGTGAAGGAAAGGAGGGATAGCCATATTGGCAGAAATGTTGGAAATCAGATCGTCATCTAAAAATTATCATAAAATGTTAACAAAATACATTACCATGGTACTCCAAGAGATAAAAGCTCTACTTACCGATTTCCACAGTAGCAATTGGCTCTTCATGTCGTCGGTCAGGAGGCGGTGCCATATGCACGTCCTCGTCAAACGGATCGTTGAGGCTCAAATGAGCATAGAGAAAACCTATATAAGGGTCATTATTAGAAATCTGTATGATTAAGGAAGTAAATGCATAGGTATATACTTACAAAGCTCGTCAATCGCACCCTCAAAAGCAGCAGCACCATCCACAGCAGCAGCAACAGGGTCAACGTCCTGAGCAACACCAGCCACAACACCACGAAGAGAGCCAACGTCATCCAAAGCAGAAACAACACCACCAAAGGAAGAGGCAACCACACCAGAACGAGAAGAAGAGGCAACAGCACCAGAACGAGAAGAAGAAACAGCACCAGAACGAGAAGATGAAACAACAGCACCAAGAGAAGAAGGCGAAACAACAGCACCAAGAGAAGAAGGCGAAACAACAGCACCAAGAGAAGAAGGCGAAACAACAGCACCAAGAGAAGAAGGCGAAACAATAGCACCAAGAGAAGAAGGCGAAACAACAGCACCAAGAGAAGAAGGCGAAGCAAACAACGCAAGAGAAGAAAGGCGAAACAACAGCACCAAGAGAAGAAGGCGAAACAACAGCACCAAGAGAAGAAGGCGAAACAACAGCACCAAGAGAAGAAGACGAAACAACAGCACCAAGAGAAGACGACGAAACAACAGCACCAGCAGAAGCAGCAGAAACACCAACAGCGGAAACATGGGCACCAACCTCACCCAAAACGACATCAACAGGAGCAAACTTGTCACCACCACAAGCAGAAGCAACAGGACCAGAAAAGGAATCACCATCATCAGGACCGTCAACAGCAGCAACATCGTACAAGGGAGCACCAGCAAGATCAACAACCTTCCAATAAGCTCGAGCCTCCTTCACAAACTTCGTTGCTTCTTCATTATCACGCATTGCTTGCAAAGTACGTGGATCCCAGTCAGACGAACACCACACCCAAACGTCGACAAGAGAATGCCAAAAGGCAACAAGGGGATCATTGAAGAAGACGAAAAACATGAAGAGGCAAAACAACGAGGCGAAGAGAACGGGGAAGGAAATAAGCAACTGCAATATGCAGGCAAAGAGCAGGACAAATGGGCACAGAGGGCCAGAGGCGAAAGCAGCGACAGTAGCAGAGAGCCAGAAGTAGAACATGACGCGAGTTAAAAAGTTGGGAAGAAAGTGGAAGAAATTCGTTGCGCTGGAAACGGGCAATTTATTACAAAGACGACGTCACCCCATTTCACCCCATTTGACTAATCCAATGTCATGACCCTTCTCAATTGCAGTTGGAATGGGTAAACAAGTATGTCTAAACTATCTTTATATGGTTTGCTTATCAAAGGGTATAGGTGTGGTGGTATTGTTAGGTGCAGTTGTATTATAGCCATACCGCAGCAATTGTCTTGTCTCCCCCCTCAACTTCCACCCCTTGCTAATAATGATAATAAACGGTACATATATGAAAGCGTTATGCATGGTGGTGTTGTTTATTGTACGTGTGTGTGATGGGCAGCAACTAATTTACTTGCGTGGATGTTTGGGTGTGTACTCGTCTTCTTGCTGCTTCTTGCCCATTCAGGCCCAACAACGCCGCGATCGTGGTTCGACATGGAAGCCCTCATTAGCAAGCGATGTGTGCGAAAAGGTGTGTATGAAGGTGAGTAGTGTTGTAGTAGAGTGTAAAAGTCAACTTGCCTTTCTTCGTTGTGCATACCGATCTCCTTGTCTTTTATAGCTTGCTTGGTCCAGCAATGGCGACAATGGCAACCTTTGGGAGGAATGGGGAAAGAGATTCGGTTCAACGGTGGCAACGTATAGTATGTTGATGGGGCAAGCAAGACCACTTGAAAGTATGCAGCAAAGGGATACGTTTTTCACTCTATTTCGGCGAGCTTCTTACAATGAACATTAGGAACCTTGAGCAAGCGACCTGATCATGTGATACTGCAGCAAGATGATATCATAAAACGACATGGCAACTTCTAGAGATGGTATGTGTAAAGCGTAACGATATCCAAAGGATGGGAATGGATCATTGAAGGATAATGAATGGATTGAAATAGGACCGCCTTCAACCAACATGATGGATTTATTACACTTGGTCTTTTGGATGGATGGAATGGCATCAAGAATTGCATGCAAGTTGTAAGGATACAACCCACAATGGTGATGGGTTTGATTTTGCTCAAAGGTGCCACAAGGCAATGAAGCACGCCATTGCATTCATTGTATTATTCGACCATGGAAATACACGACTTGGTTGTATGCATTGTTTATGGTACGTATTCACTTCCAGTTATCATTGTTTCCCAAAATACTAATGGAGGTCTTATGGTAGCGTACATTGGTGACATTCGTGGTAATATATATGAGCAGTATTTTGGCATATCATGGCAAGTTACGCGTCTACCAAGATGTCCTGGGACCATGGGCAACAAGTCAACAAGCTCCCTTTATGGCACATAATGCCTGCATTGCACACATTTCGATGGCTGGTGGCTATTCCTAACTCGCTACGCTCACTGCGTGTCGAATTTCATCAATCAGCATTTCCCAAACAATGGTTACCATCATGCGTATCTTGATTATCGTATCATGGGCAGCACCTGATTTTCGCCACTGGTACCTGTCGCCTCACCTGTACTTCTTATCCAAATTGCACGCTTGGAGATTGCGCATCCAACGCAAAAGAGATATCACCGAGTCTTGTGGTTCCCTTCATGCTGCTAATAATCTGGTGTTTAACGTGCTCACTGTGCCTAGCGAAAGGTAAGCAACACGCCAAATGGGTATAAATGTGCTGCCAAGTAAACAAGGCATCTTACAAACTTCCGTAGATCCATACGTGGTTATTGGAGGCATTGGTATGTGGAATGATATGATGGGGCAATGCGTGGTAAGCTACAAGGATTGTTTGTTGGTATCAGGCAGCTGACCATCTTGGATCTTATTCATCAGGTTATCCTTAAAACAAACACACAATTTCTCGTCCTGGATATGGCTGATTCACAATCCTAACACAGAGGATGATGGCGTGCACCACAACACCTTTTCGCTCAAGCAAGACTTTGGTGACATCTAATCTCAAGATGTTTTCCGCTTGCTGTTTCTATTAAATGTCATGTCGGCCTACGATGGTGTATGCAGACCAGGATTCAAGTAACATATGTGATGGTCCCGATGGATAATGAGGTAAGTTTAGGTATTGGTGAGCATTTGTGGTATGCGTGTTCAATAATGGCAGGATAGGCAGGATTGTACTTACCAACATTGAAACTAGGCACGTGGGATGCAAGCAAAATGGAGATGGTAAGATCTCCTGGTGTTGCTATACTGGCGAACGATGCCCACTGCCATTTGGTAGTTGTAGTAGGCTAGCGGATGGATCAAATAAACTTTACATGAACCAAATTCAGAAGGAGATGGAGTATTTCATGATGCGCATGTATACATTATCAGCTGCCTGTTTTGACATTATGTATCATAAAGGATCAACGAATCCTTATTTACTTCTTATCAAGGGACATTGACAGATTGAACAACCATGATATACATAATTATCTATCAGTACGTCTTGTACCATAGTAGCAGGCTACTCGGACCACGAAGCGAATGCCCGGTCGAGTACATAGGCCATAAGATCTTGACGCTCATCCAGCAAACAACTAGGCAAAACATGACATTCTTATTACGCCCCGGCATTTGCGAGATCCCATCTAGATCTTGGTCACCTTGAATTTCGTTTCGATGTCGTTCACCTTGAATCTCTTCGCGTTGTCATTCTCGCCATGACATCCAACATCTTTCTTTTAATGAGATCTCGTATCGCAAGAACATGTTTCGCTAGATTGTATGCCAACCCCTGAACATGCTCATGAATTTTATCCAAAGGGCTACCAACTATACCATTATAAGATTCGAAATACAAGCGTCTGGATGTGTGGACGGTGCAATCGATAGGTAGCTCGAATGCCAACCTTGAGATTGTAAACCCCAGCATAAAAATTTTACAATGCATGCTTTCAACAATACTGAGCGCCTCTCTTATACAATTCAAACCCCGATACCCGTTATCAACATTTGAACCACACGGGCCTTCATGGTTTCCTTACACAGCAGGAATAAAAGAATAAAACTACTATAAACCTCATTTTCGCATAACCTTAGCCCTAGCCCTAACCGGCAATCACCTATGAACCACGACCTCTTGAAACTTTTTGGCTGGCATGGACAAATGCAAAAATTGCTATTGACGAGTTCGAGCTTGATACTTTCACACAAGGTACTTTCGACCATGCTGAGCATGCTGGTTCCAAAAAGAGCTCATGTAGCATTGTGAGATTTTGAGTTACAGGAGCATGTATGTTTTGCTATTATAAACGGGGGTCTTTTTCGATTGTGACTCATATGCACATTTATAGTGAGATAGGTGCGAAAGGCGATGTTTGTATACGAAAGCGAAGAAAAAAGGATTCAAACAGCAACGGATCATATGGGTACACTGTATCACGGTGATTCATGGATTGGACGCTATCAGCCAATTCCACCCAAATTAAGCCCGTTGTGTATTTGCCAACGTGTGGTGAATGCGGCTGCTCCAAGGTTCCGTTTGATGGTTTAATTACATTGATCCGAGCCGATTTGGATGAGCTACGCTTAAACCAGGTTTTGTCTAGTGGATACACCCGTATACGGTGCATGTTGGATCCGATGTACCCGTTACGTTGCCGTAATTTCCTCAAATCGGCTCGGATCAAAGCACTTGAATATAGGAAATGAATCTTTGGAGCATGCGCATTTTTCATATGTTGTCAGATCCACAATGGGCTGGATTGGATCTAATTGGCTAATAGCTTGCAATGTATGCATGACCGAGAGAGAGCGTATACATATGGTCCATTGCTCTTTCAATGCTGTTTTCTTTGCTTTCTTACCCAAACACGGCCTCGTGCAGTGTCGTGTATATGGATCGGTTAAGGTACACATCATGTATTCATTATCATCATCTTTATCATTGTATATACAAAAGACAAGCACATAAGCATACAAGAGATGATACACAAGCGTGGATCATCATATACAACTCAGCCCGTTACTCATTTACGATATAGCTTGTTATTGGTAGAAAAGCTTTACTCTTTAGCATCCGCCTAGTTATAGTACTCAGAGGTAGATCGATAGAAAGACGTCTCTTTTCCCAGACACACATTTTCAGAGTAAACAGCAATCTCACAGACTTTGTTTGTTATTCGTTTTTTATCATCTACACACACACACATACACATACATCTCATGCAGCTATTGCACTATAAGTGGTTATATGAGTTACAGTTGAAAAAGAGGACTTTATCATATAGCATCATGTTTACAGCATAAAGACAGCCATCCATAACCTGAAACCTCTCAATGAAGCATGGGCTCTTTTTGCAACCATCGTGCTCAGCCCAGCTCAAGCAACCTTGTGTGCCAGTTTCAGGATCGAACTCGTCAATCTCAAATTTGGCCATGTCACCGCCAAAATGAAAATAGGTCGACGTCTTGAAACTTTTTGGTTGGCATGGACAAATGCAAAAATTGCTATTGACGAGTTCGATCCTGAAACTTTCACACAAGGTACTTTCGACCATGCTGAGTATGCTGGTTCCAAAAAGAGGCCATGCTTCATTGAAAGGTTTTGAGTTACAGATGCATGTATGTTTTGCTATTACAAAGGTGGGCCTTTTTACATTGTGACTCATATGTACATTTATAGTGAGATAGGTGCTAAAGGCGATGTTTGTATACGAAAGCGAAGAAAGAAGGATTGAAAAAGCAATATGCGCTATCGATGATGATGATGATGATGATGATGATGATGATGATGATGATGATGATGATGATGATGATGGATGTTGTCACCTTGCATGGACCCTGAATGATGCATGGACAAATTGTAACGCTAAGAATCATTCTTGGAGAATGCACTCGAGCAATTGATCAACTCATGACCGATTCCAACAAGCATTCCATCACCTTCTTTTTACGATCACGTAAATAGACATGCCCACAAATACAGATATGAAGATGAATGATGTCGCCATCAATTTATTCACACACGTCTCTTTTTTCCATCATAACACGTTTTGATTGCTGGCACGTTGAAGGTCTTGGTCAGTACCAGCACGATCTTATTTTGTGATCGATCCATACACCTACGGTTGTGATGATGATTCTTAGCTTCATTGTGATCTCACTTTAACTGTCACTGTTGTCATTGTGATACTCGCCTCTTTTATTGAGCAAGGATTCTACCATAAATCACATACTACTACTTCTTATCATACAACCACATCATGGGTGCACATGTAAAGTTGGATTCCGGTAAAGTATCTCATCCATGCACAGCCCCTTTTTGTGTAACCAAGTGAGCCATGCTCTTGTGATTTGGGCTTGTTCTACAACAATCGTCGGACTTTGCTATTTGCACCATGTCAATGCACCATGTCAACTTCAGCACCCGACGTACGTAGACCATGGCACCGTAATCGATCCGATCATCCTCGCTGCTTACCGAACACGCATACAAATATTAAAAGTAGGTTGACAACATCATGGTAAGGCACCTTTTTAATAACGGGGATGTGCATTAGGCGTACAAGTAATTGATTTTCTTGATAGATTTCTTATCACCTGCCCTAATGGCCGATGTATGATGCATAGACAACATTGCACTAGGATCCTCAGACTTAATCCTGGTATATGCGCCCCATCACTTTATCAGCTCACATGCGTCAATTTATCAATCCATCATCCCCAACAGACAAAAAATACCCACGCCAACAATGCACAATAAAAGGATGATGTTGTCGCCGCCCATCCTACTCCCACACGCCTCTTTCCTCTCTCCTCCTTCTTCTTTGATTGCTTACAAGGCCAAATTTCCAAGATTTTGTACGATGCCCATTCCTCGCAAGCTTTGTGAACAAGCGCTGATCTTTGTGGTCATTCATAGTGCTTTACTTTTATCCTATTCTCATTGCCGTTGTATTGCGATATTGTATTCTTGTAACGAGGTAAATCCTGATCATGTTGTTTGAAGAGTCACTACTCACACACGCTACCTTGTTACTTTCGATTGATATAGCTATCTCCCATGATGCATGTTTTGGTTACGGTGCCATGGTCTACGTACGTCGGGTGCTGAAGTTGACATGGTGCATTTGACATGGTGCAAATAGCAAAGTCCCAATCGTCTTGTTTTCGCTCACAAGCTTACGCTCCTCCATCTACCGAATGACAATTCAACAACAACGCCATCTCGTCGACGTGTTACCGTTTGAGGTGCTCTCCAATATCTTTGCTCTGCTGTCTCGAATTCAAGTTCATGAATGCATGCTCGTTTGCAGACAATGGCACACTTCAGTTCCGGAATTGGCCTGCCATTGTTTTCGTCATCTGAGACTGGATGGAAGGAAGGACTATCAAGGCTATGTCGGTTTACTACCTCGAGTGTGTAACTATGCCAACGTGGTCACCCTGCATGATTACGGGATGGTCGATTTGAATGCTTCAAAGGTTGGGGACCTCCTTATTCATCATTGCCCGAATTTGGAGATATTAGGCAAGTAGGTCAATGGATGGGTTCATGACAAGGGTGCTGTTTTACTTATGGTGTATGCTATACAGAGATCGAGGATAGTCATATTCATGAGCACTTGGGCCCGTTTCTGGAAAAGCTGCCATCGATTCGACATTTGAAAATCATTCGTCCCGCCAGCATCCCATCGCCATTGCATGAGATCATCCACAGCATTGCGTCCTATTGTCCACAGCTGGTATCATTAAGCGCTACACGTGCAAAACCTTCTGTTGTCAATGGAATCCATCCTCCTGTAAAGGAATCCACTCTTATTGGCTTACGACATTTGGATCTACAACGTTCAGGATTAAGCGTCCTACAACTGGAGACAGTGTTGAAGAGGTGTCCCAACCTAAGGACTTTGATTGTGGATTCACAAGATGACATGGGAAAAGGAAAAGAGACCTTGGCACGGCATTGTCCAAAGATACAACATTTCAGCTTATGTTATCAGCCACCCCATACACTTTACCTGCCAATACCATTACCATCGGATGATGATGATATCGCAGAGGACGAAGGAAATTACCAAGGAGATTGTATTGCATTGAAAGGGTTATGGATCCATGGTTTCCATGCTCGTTTCTTTCTTGATCAAACCCACCTTCACTATTTGCGCTTGGAGCAGTACAGAAAATGGGGTACGCTTGATGTCACCACATGTACGACCATTACACAACTTGTACAACAAAACGTCAACACATTGGAGCATATCGACCTGGGAAGCGATGTGGACATGTTACACACCTTATGCGAATCACTCCCATCTATGAGCAATTTGAAGTCGTTCCGCTTTTCGTTCGATGGCAGAACACGTGCATTTGTGGATAACTCAAGTCCTGTTGACTTATTGGAAAAAATCGGCAAGGTCGCTTCATCTCATCCCACGCTCACATCTATTCATATCACAGTCATTGCTATTGGATTGAAGTCATCGGTGCTCTCGGCAATGTCACGTATTCCTCTTCTCAAACAACTGCACATGTGTTATCGCGTTATTGCGCCTGCTGATTTGGAAGCCCTTTTCCATAATGCATCCTCTTTGGAACATGTAACGTTGACAGCCAGGCACCTTGAGATCACCAACAAGATGTTTGTTGAATTAGCAAAGCTAAACTTGGATCATGCGTCATTCTTCTCGGACCGTACAACCACTATGAGTGCTTTGGGATTACGCCATTTCGTTGATCAGCATGCTGGTGCTCTGTATAGGATGTCTATTATGGGGAACATACAACCGGATGATGATGGAAAGTGTCTTGATTATGCAAGGGAGAAGTTAGGAGAGCGGTTTAATTATGGGAATCCTTGTCCATTTTTTGAATATACATAAAACAATACATTCTTTTCGAAGATGATTCTCTCGGCGTTTATGTCATGATGTTAATATGGAGCTTTTGAGGCTACAAGGCTTGCACATATTGGTAAAGTGGAAGATAGCAGGATTTTGTGAGCCTGGATTATTGTCATCACAAGCATGAACCAACAACGATGCAGGATGCAGGGGTATTTATTGGACACAAAAGAGAATTTACACATCATTCATTCCTCAGCCTGGGGAATTTGTGTCGTAAAATGGTGATAACATAGCTATCAAGTCTATACGAAGGAAAACGGATATCCACGAGCTGGTCGCATACAAGCAAGGAAAGAGCTGTTAATGTCGACATTCGAATCACCTTGATTTCCAAGTATCTTAGAGAACGAACATCTTTCAATCCAATAAAGTGAGGTTCACTCAAGCTCTCAGCGCCTGAAAATGTGATGAGAAGCCGCTGTAGACGCGTACGATTTGATGATGCCCGGAACTTGATGTTCTTCACCATCCTTGTTAATGTAGCCTCTGGTAAATCCAACAAGATATCCAATTCTTTAAGCATTTGCAACGATGTGACTAACGGGAGGAGGTGTTGTTCACAATCCGGTGTCCATAAGGCGATGGCGAGTGATCGTAGGGGTGAACGTGTACCAAGCCGAAGATGATGTCTAAGGAATTGCTTCAGGGTAGCTGTATCTTGCATGTGATCAGCCATCTTTATATCGGCCGCCACCAAATGTTCGCAACGTAACATGGCATCAATCACATCCGATGAGTCCCAGAATATGTACGGTTCAAGCATTGTGATTCGTTCAAGGCATGGGGATCGGGAAATCAAGGTTCGAAACAGCATTTGAGATGAATCCTCTCCTAGTACACCCGATAAATCAACCAAATGGGGAAATGTCGCTTCTGGTGGAACATGAACGGGTTGATCACTATCATAGTCAGGCGTGTGTGCATGGTGGTAATAAAGGCGTTTCAATGTGCTTGATGTCTGCAAGAGATAATTCATCACATCTTGAATACGGCCTTGATGAATCCCTTCACCAATCCAAAGATCTTGTATTCCTGGTCGATTCAAATCATCATCATCATTCCCAATGGATGGCCACCCTCGAACAAAGTCACTGGTATATTGACAGTATTTCATGCACTTTAGAGAAGGACAATACTGGTCGATGATCCGTAAATGCTCCAACTCTGGTATGGCGTTGATAGAAAGTGCGACCAATGATGGTAGTTGCGGAAGCAGGTTTTCAAGCTCTCTTGAATAATCACTCGGCTCTGCATAATCATACTTAATATCCAATGCTTTCAATTGTGGATAAACCCGGTTCGTTTGGCTACTCTTCTTCAATGCACGTCCTCCCCATTTCAGACTGATAAGGCGGGGACATAGCTCCATAACATCATCAAGCGTGTAGCGACAACCGTATTCCTCCTGCTCTTGCAATTCCACAAACGAGAGTTGTGTATAAGGACAAGGATAAAGCAGCTGATCATGTCCAGGGAAGGCTTGTCTTTCTAGATACACCATTTGTTGTTAATTAAGATGAAAAAAGAAAACACTTCAATCAGTCTTACCAAAATGAAGAAACGCCACGTTGACCAATTCATCCTTTCCCAAGAGTTCATCCGATGCTAGTTCCCATCGTGTCACAACCTTTCTGGTATGGGATGCGAAATCTGTCACCTCGTTATGTGCATATCCATATGAATCGGATGTTGTCACGCGGTGTACAAGAAAAGATGTCGATTGAAGGATAGCTCTTCTCCAAAGCTTTGAAACATGTAAAAAGGCCGGTGTCACCCTGATGTTGGTATGATTCCAGAGATACGAAACGACCTTCACAACAATATCACATGGTAATCGTGCAATAAAGTCGACTTTGTTTTCATTGTGTTGCTGTGGTAGTGCAGTGGATGATGTTGCAATCTCAAGCGCTTGCAAATAGATTTGGACTGTATCTTCGGATCCCTCAATATAGCCATCAATCAGACCTTCGCGAAGGGGACCTATAGGTGACGCAGGATCCAAGAGAGCCATCATCTTCGCTTCTTCAAGGGCTGTGTCCAGTTGGTTGAGTGCAATAAGCGAGTCTGAGCGTGCGTACAAAAGTTGTACAAGCTGGTGCTTGAGATCGTCAACAGCGAGTTGCGATGTGTCAATAACTTGATCGTGTCTCTGAAGATGCATGGCTGCCGTCAATGTCGAAAGTAGATTGTCGCATTCGAGTTGTTGCATGTTGTCTACGATCGTACAAAGAAAGAAGGAGTGCGGGGTCTCTGTGTGCCTTACGCAATCAACCCATTTATTTATCCACTCCCGCTTGTATGATTGACCCCCTATTACCGCGTCAATAATAAATGATGGCTATAAGCTTTCTATTATGGAGGCTTCCAATTTTAATGAAAGATGGTATACCTTGTGCTCATAATTGCTTATCCTGAAGTGGGGTAACAATGATATCATATGAGGATTGTGCTACGTTGAATGCTGTTTGTGCGCCATGCACATCTTTAAACTACATTCAACATTGGGCTGACTGGATAAACGATCCTTGCTTTTGCAGACATTTGCTACAAATACAACCATTTTTCATCCATGCTTGCTTTGTATCTCCATGATTTCCAAGTAGGCTACTCTCTATGTGTGTGGATGACGAATGGATGATAGATCAGGCGTGCATGCTTGTGTAACAGCAAAATTCTCCTGTTTATCCGATCCATTCATGCGGGGTCCACTCGATACGTCTCTCTGGTTACTCTCGTTTCCTTGACGACACCCGTAAACACCACCCTGCACCCCATTTACAGCCAAACGCTTATGATGGATACACAACAACAGCAATACAACAACCGATTTGATTCATTGAATTACCAACCTCCATTGTCTTCTTGTCGCTTGCACTCATCGGCAGCTTACTGTTACTGGCTCTTGTTCTTCCGCTGACACAAAGACTTTAACGCTTGGTTCAACGCACTATACCCTATTGAGCCATGCAAGAAACCATAGCAACCAATATCGGCAACGGATCCGGTTACCTTTTGTTGGAACAAACGCTCAAGCCCTTTATTGCTTATCGTTTCGTGTGGTGTTCATTATGGACCTTTTTACATCATTGGACATGCGTGTATGATTGATTCATGGCTGGCTGGCTACATTTTAGGGATTGATCTACCACAAAAAGGATGACTTGTACAGCTGGTGATGATGATGGCAATATCCTATCATGAAGAGAATACCTATCAACGCTATACGGACCCTGGCAAACATGAAGATGGATATGGTAAAGCATTATTGTGGATCGAAGGTAAGGATGGATGAACGCAAAGAGGCTAACGAACAAGGTAAGTGATGATGACGATGATGATGGCAGCTTCCCATGATGAAGAGCATCTACCCATAATACTATGAGGAGTCTGGCAAACACGAAGATGGATACGCTGAAATTGTTAATGTGGATCGAAGGTAAGAATGGATGAATGAAAAGAGGCTAACGAACTAGGTAAGTGATGATGATGGTGATGATAGCAGCGTCCTATGATGAAAACAGCATCTACCCATGCTATGAGCGAATGAGGAGTCTGGCAAATGTGAAGATCGATATGGTAAAGCATTATCGTGCATGGAAGGTAAGAGTGGATGAAGGCGAAGAGGATAACCAACAAGGTAAGTGATGATGATGGCTATATAGGATCAATTATGGATGACCTGGATCAAGATGTTCATACTGTGCGACTTTTGTGAAGGATATTCATGGCACATTTCCCATCGATATTGCATACACAATTCGAGGGACCGCATATCGTTGTACTTTACAATAAAAATACGGAGATGCTTATGATTGGATGGTATGAAATGCAAAAGGACAATAATACATGATCTATGGATGGGTTGTAATATAGAGTACCAGGCATAGTTGTCAATTTGTCATACAATACTTACGAGATTCAACAACGTTGTAAAGTTCGTGATGGAGGTAATACCTATAGACGCATTTGATCTGTGGTCTTCTTTTACTCCATGTGGGATGTCCATGTCGATTAGATGCTGTGATGATTATCAGTGGCATTTATCACAGCAACATGTTGGATAATAGGAATGATGATAGGGGATCAATGCAACCTGGCCATAAAGGGTACACATGTGCAACGTGCAGTGTTTAAAAATTCAGTGGCGTAAACATCACCTTTTACTTTGTCTCTTTCTTTCTATTTTACACCATGGTGTACGTCGACTGGAAGAAAATACTACACGGCATGCCTGCAACATCGAGCAACTACAGCAATGATGATGATGACATTATGAGGACAACATTTGAGATTCAGGATTTGTTGCATCGCATCATCTCAAAGCTTTCGCACCGTATGCATGGTTTGATATCGATTGGCAACTTTGAATGGGCTTTGAACGATGCTGCAGCCATACGAACGCTTGATCCTTCGTTCTCCGATGGATATCTATGTGCAGCAGAAGTTTATCATCAGCAAGGCGATAACCAAGCAGCCATTGAAATATGCAATGAAGGCTTAAAAATGATTCATCCATCCGATCCTGTATATGCTACTCTGTGCTCAATGGTTACCAAATTGCCAACGGAAACGCGAGTCGACTTTATATCTTCATTACCCCTGGACATCACAAGTCGTATTGCATGGATGATATTCACAAAGGGACACCCTACCAAAAATCGAAAGCAATATCCATGCCTGCAGGTGTCAAAAGTTTGGAACAAACGATTACTGGAAGCGTATAACGCACTTGAATTGCATGTTGTCAATAGCAACGGTTTTGACAAATGGGAGCCGCACATAGTACGTTACGGGCATCACATGACATCTTTGACCATTGATCGGTGTACGTCGCCATCATACAAGTTGCTTGAGAAAACAAAGTTTGGTTCATTGACAACGTTGTCAATAAAAGGTGAGTGTTGTCAACAATAAATGTGGTCATGGCAACTCATTTTGCTCTGCATTAGATACACCTCAGGATAAAGACACCTATATGATGGCAAGGTTACTACGCTCCTTGCAACAAATGCCAACAACATTGACAACACTCACGATCATTGCTCCGACAATGTTACCTATCGCTTCAATACTCAATTCATTGCCCCATTTGTCGTCATTGGAATGCTCTTCAATTGCAGTAGACCCAATCATGTTGCATTCGGCTTATCTAAAGATGGAAACTTTCAAGTTACGCTGCACAATGTATGCCGATTATGAGACCGCATCATGTATCCTGCCTCGATTTCCATTCCTCCGTACTCTTTTATTTGACGCAATCACCGACCGATTTCCAAAGATCTTGGCACAGCTACCCAATTGGTGTCGTAGGCTACAGCACATTAATTTGGGTGTTGAGCATAGTGCCAAGCATCACATGACACCTGGAGGTGTGACAATTATCCTAGCAATGAAGGATGCATCATGCAGCAGCAGGGACATCATCGCGCTCTTAAAACATTATGCAGCTGATCTCGAAAACGTGGCGTTTCAAATATCCCTCGATGACTTTCCAAAGCATTTTATCATGCCTGTTCAATTCAAACGACTAAAGTGTATGCAAATAGCGTATGGTGATACACCTATTACCAATGAACGCTTGTGTGAGTGGTTGTTACGGCATGCTCCTTTTCTGAAAGCAATCCATGTCCACAGTGCTAGATCAGCAGGCATATCCGTATTCAATGCAATGATAGGACTGGCTCGGTTAAGAGTTGTGGAAATTCCATTCTCGTCGGATACTATCAAAGGTCAAGCTTGGTTCTTGAAGCACCATCATACATTGGGTACCAAATCAAGTCTACGAAACCTCATCATCCGATTTGTTGGTGGCACTTTTATCACAGGACATACACTGCAGCGTGTGGCTGGATTAAAACATTTGGAACATTTGTCCATTGTGGAAGAGAATGATTATGGCGGTGTATTTCATCAAACACCAAGGCTCATGTTTGAGAGTCTCATTCGTGGATGCACGTCATTGACACACCTAACCTTGGATGCTTTTACGTGGATTGATCAAGCAGTCATTGACGCAGTGGCAAAATCAAAAAGCCTCAAGCACCTGACGCTCATGGTGGACGACGTTTCTCAGACAACAATATGCCCTTTAATTTCATGTCCTCAGCTCAAGACGATTCATTTATCAACTAACAAGTCAATGGTACCAGCATCTGATCCAGCTACTCAAAGAGAAAAGACGCTACGGCTGGTTTTCTCCAAAAGGGCACCAAGATGATCTACTCCACTTTTCCCACAGCCATCATGATGATAAATGTTAGCTAAGATGAACAAAGATGAATCACAAAATAAAAACAAACGAACGCATAGTAAAATTTGAGATTGACTATCTCGAGCTTGATACTTTCACACAACATACTTTTGACCATGCTGAGCAACATCGGCCTAGTAAAGATCCCCATGCTACATTGTGATATTTTAAGTTATGGCCGTCTTTATGTTGTAAACATGGTGCCATATGAATAGTGGTGTTTGTTCATCCGAAATCGTGTCATTTATAGCAGAGAGAGAAAAAGTTGTAGGTGGATGTGTTTGTATTTCAAAGACAAGAGGATGGGATGGTTATACAACTCGCAACGAAAACACCATCATCAACATACACACCTTGACGCAAGAATTGAACACACACACAACACAAGTACTCCAACAGTTGCGTTATCGATCATATGCATATAAATAAGCCTTTTACTGGATACAGACACACCAAGTGGAAGGGTTGCTGGTTGCCATGGAGAGATTGGTCGTATAGGCTGTGATAGCGGTGTTGGTATCACATGCATGCATGAGGGGCATTGTCTAATTTGGATGTGTTTGTGTCAAAAGGGCGCTTTGCCTACTCAGCTTCTCCTTCCTCCTTCTTGCCGAGACCCAACAACAACACAATCGTGGTTCGACATGGAGCCGCTCATTAGTCAAGTCGATACGTGAAATGGTGTCCATGAGGTGAGTAACGCGTTAATGGAGTCCAGATGTAGACTTGTCTTTGTTCGCTGTTCGTACTGATATGCTTGTCTTTTTACAGCTTTCCTGGTTCAGCAATGGCGACAATGGCAGTGTTTGGGAGGAATGCGTAAAGAGATTCTCTTCAAGAAGGGCAACGAGTTCACTGTTGATAGGCCAAAGAATACAACCAGGAAGGTTTGTAGCAAAGGGATTCGTTGACATTCTATCTGGGCGAGCTTCTTACAATGAACACTAGCAAGTTTTGTCCAGCGACCTGATCATGTGATGACAAACCAGCGACAGAGAAAAGACAGCGCTTCGACTTTGGAAGGATGAAGACTAATGGGTGAAAACAGGATCCTCAACAACCGTGGTC